>NW_024100845.1:300000-569515 GCF_016161935.1 Mauremys reevesii
ATTAAAAGTGGAAAGTCAGAAGCAGCACTTGCCTACTTCAATATACAGTATTATATTTTGTTGCATCTGTTGTGATGAAGTGGGAATGTTCTTAATATTTTCTCTGAATACTGTGTGGGTGCCTCAGTTTCCCCTGCAAGATGCCAACTGAAGGTGTTAGGGACAAAGAGATGAGGTGGCCTCCTTGTCCAGAAGAGACACAGAGGCCAGAGGAGGGAGTGTCAGTTTGGAGCTGGCTGGGGAAATTGGGAGAGACCCAGAACTTGGTTCTGGGCTCCCCACCCCCCAAGATGGACCTGACAGAGGGGTTCTGTTTTCTGTACCAACAAGCTCTGTTTAAACTGTGTTCCCGTCATCTAATAAACCTTCTGTTTTACTGTCTGGCTGAGAGTCACATCTGACTGCAGAGTTGGGGTGCAGCGACCTCTGGTTGCCCCAGGACCAGCCTGGGCAGACTCACTTTGGAAAGTGCATGGTGTGGAAGGGCATGCTGAATGCTCCGAGGTCAGACCCAGGAAGGTGTAAGCTTCTTGCCCTGGAGACAGTATGCTCCGAGAGAGGAGGCTCCCCCAGAGTCCTGACTGGCTTTGTATGGAGATGTTCCAAAGCATCACAGCATCCCCTTCCACACCGTGCACTTCCCAGAAGTCCGCACAGGCACTGACACTCCCTCCTCCGGCCTTTGTCTCTTTTCCAGGCATTAGGAGGCCACCTGATCTCTCTGTTCTCCAACACCTTCAGTTGGCACCTTGCAGGGGAAACTGATTTGGGAGAAATGAAGTAAAAGCTGCCCAAACCGAGCTTGAGCACTCCTGAATTTTGAGGTGTTCAAATCTGGAAGGCAGGTGCTGGGGGTGGGAGAGGGCTGTGGGCTCCATGGGGAGCATGGCAGCAACTGTCTGGAGCTGCATGGAGCCAGATACGCTGGTCTGAGTGGCACAGTAAGCAGTTTGGGGTTGGAGAAGAGGTAGGGAGTTCCGGGGGCAGTCAAGGGACAAGGAGCAGGGGAGTTGGATGGGGCAGAGGTTCAAGGGGCAGTCAGGGGACAGGCAGCAATTGGATAGGCATGGGAGTCTAAGAGGTTTATCAGGGACAGGTAGGGGTGCAGTCCTGGGGAAGTTGGGTGGGGTCTCAGGAGGGGGCAGTTAGGGACAAGGAGAAGGGAGGCTTAGATAGGGGCTGAGGTCCCACGGGGCAGTTAGGGGCAGGGGTCTCGGGGGGGGGGACGTGGGGAACAAGGACCAGTGGGGCTTGGAGCGGGGGTGGCGGGTGTGGGGGGCAGTAGGGGCAGGGGGCGGGGGCGGGGGCAAGCAGCGGACAAAGGCTGGGATTCAAAGGGCTCTGAGCTGCTGGCAGCCGGGATCCCAGAGCCCTTTAAATCCCAGCCCCGGCTGGGAGTCAGAGGACTCTGGGCTGCCTGCAACCGCAGGGAGCCCAGAGCCTTTTAAATCCCAGCCGGGGCCGGGAATCAGAGGGCTCTGGGCTGCCCACTGCGGCGGGGAGCCCAGAGCCCTTTAAATCTCAGCCGCGGCTGGGATTTAAAGGGCTCTGGGCTGCCTGCACCCGCGGGGAGCCCAGAGCCTTTTAAATCCCAGCCGCGGCCGGGAATCAGAGGGCTCTGGGCTGCCTGCAAACGCGGGGAGCCCAGAGCCTTTTAAATCCCAGCCGCAGCCGGGAATCAGAGGGCTCTGGGCTTCCCGCTGCAGCAGGCAGCCCAGAGCCCTCTGATTCCCCGCCACGGCTGGGATTTAAAGGGCTCTGGGCAGCCCTGGCGGCGGCGGCGGCAGCGGCGCTCGAAGCAGGGGAGAAAAAATATTGGTGGGGCAGAGCCCCTGCCTGGGATTTATTCATGGGGCTAAAGCCCCAGAGCCCCATATAAGTCGGCGCCTATGCCCTCACTCTTCCCAGCTACTGACAGCCCCCGGGCTCCAGACTGCCCCAGCTCCCCTCTGCCTCAGCGCCGCTGCTGCTCTGCCTCCAGCTCGGCTCTCTGAGCTGCACCTCTCTGCTTCTGGAGGCTGCTGCTCTGACTCCAGCCCACTCAGGTTGCTGCTCTCCCCTTCTCTGGCAGGCAGCTCCAGCTCACACAGAGGACAGGCTCCCGACTCTATAGTAAACTAACTAACGGTTCATTGCCTAAGGAAAGGAAGTGAGAGTTATTGAGAGGTTAAAGCAGGTAAAATATATGCACAGGTGAGTCACAGTCTGTAATTCCAAAGGGTGGCAGTGATTTAACAAACTGCCAGCTTCCCAAAAGTAATTTCAGGGTACCCAGATTGTCTCTGAGGAGCTCCACTTTCTATCTGGTACACTTCCCTGTAAGAATCCAAACAGTCCAGAGATAAAGGCACTTTCCTTGAATCCATACTTATGGTGTCTTCTCACACACAAAAAAGGGAGACAGGGTCACTACCCACGTGGGCTTTTCCTCTCATGACAGAGAGTGAGGAACGCATTTTGAGTCTTTGACCTCCAGTCCTCACGCACAACGCCCAGTTGCTTTGAAATTAGCTCTTTTCTGTTAAAGTTCTCCATTTGCATTCCATGAGCTATCTTCCTCGTTTGATTGGGTTAGTTAGTTACGAGGTGTACACAATGGAAATGTTCCCTACTACATTATAACAAGATACACTTAAGTGAAAACAATGCAAGTAACATCCCATTAGTTGTCATGAAGTTTAAACACCAACTACACTCTTATACATTTAACAATCACTTTGATCTATCCTAATACACAAGTGAATTGGTCTGGGGCTCTGGCATGTGCTGGCACCTGTTCTGCACGCAGTGGAAAATACAGTACGAAGATATATATATACACACACACACACAGAGAACATGAAACAATAGGTGTTACCGTACACACTCTAAGGGGGGTGATCAGTTAAGGTGAGCTATTACCAGCAGGAGAAAAAGAAAAAAACAACTTTTTGTAGTGGTAATCAAAATGGCCCATCTCCAGCAGTTGACAAGAAGGTGTGAGGAACAGTAGGGGGGGGGAAATAAACATGGGGAAATAGTTTTATTTTGTGTAATGACCCATCCACTCCCAGTCTTTATTCAAGCCTAACTGAATGGTGTCCAGTTTGCAAATTAATTCCAATTCAGCAGTCTCTCGTTGGAGTCTGTTTTTGAAGGTTTTTTGTTGTAATATTGTGACTTTTAGGTCTCTAATCGAGTGACCAGGGAGACTGAAGTGCTCTCCAACTGGTTTTTTAATGTTATAATTCTTGATGTCTGATTTGTGTCCATTTATTGTTTTACATGGAGACTGTCCGGTTTGGCCAATGTCCATGGCAGAGGGGCATTGGTGGCACATGATGGCATATATCACATTGGTAGATGTGTAGGTGAACGAGCCTCTGACAGTGTGGCTGATGTGATTAGGTCCTATGATGGTGTCCCCATAATAGATATGTGGACAGAGTTGGCTACCGGCTTTGTTGCAAGGATAGGTTCCTGGGTTAGTGTTTTTGTTGTCTGATTGCTGGTGAGTATTTGCTTCAGGTTGGGGAGCTGTCTGTAAGCGAGGACTGGCCTGTCTCCCAAGATATGTGAGAGTGAGGGATCATCCTTCAGGATAGATTGTAGATCCTTGATGATGTGCTGGAGAGGTTTTATTTAGGGGCTGAAGGTGACGGCTAGTGGCGTTTTGTTCCTTTCATTGTTGGGCCTGTCCTGTAGCAGGTGACTTCTGGGTACCCTTCTGGTTCTGTCAATCTGTTTCTTCACTTCAGCAGGTGGGTACCTTAGTTGTAAGAACACTTGATAGAGATCTTGTAAGTGTTTGTCTCTGTCTGAGAGGTTGGAGCAAATGCAGTTCTATCTTAGAGCTTGGCTGTAGACAATGGATCGTGTGGTGTGGTCTGGATGAAAGCTGGAGGCATGTAGGTAAGTACAGCGGTCAGTTGGTTTCCCGTATAGGGTGGTGTTTATGTGACCACCACTTATTAGCGCTGTAGGGTCCAGGAAGTGGATCTTTTATGTGGATTGGTCCAGGCTGAGGTTGATGGTGGGATGGAAATTGTTGAAATCGTGGTGGAATTCCTCAAAGGCTTCTTTTCCATGGGTCCAGATGATGAAGATTTCATCAATGTAGCATAAGTAGAGTATGGGCGTTAGGGGACAAGAGCTGAGGAAGCGTTGTTCTAAGTCAGCCATAAAAATGTTGGCATCCTGTGGGGCCATGCGGGTACCCGTAGCAGTGCTGCTGACTTGAAGGTGTACATTGTCCCCAAATGTGAAATAGTTATGGGTGAGGACAAAGTTACAAAGTTCAGCCACCAGGTTTGCCGTGACATTATCAGGGATACTCTTCCTGATGGCTCGTAGTCCATCTTGGTGTGGAATGTTGCTGTAGAGAGCTTCTACATCCATAGTAGTTAGGATGGTGTTTTCTGGAAGATCACTAATGGATTGTAGTTTCCTCAAGAAGTCAGTGGTGTCTCGAAGATAGCTAGGAGTGCCAGTAGCATAGGGCCTGAGGAGGGAGTCCACATAGCCAGACAATCCTGCTGTCAGGGTGCCAATGCCTGAGATGATGGGGCTCCCAGGATTTCTAGGTTTATGGATCTCGGATAGCAGATAGAATACCCCTGCTCAGGTTTCTAGGGATGTGTCTGTGGATTTGCCCTTGAGCTTTTTCAGGGAGTTTCTTGAGCAGATGGTGTAGTTTCTTTTGGTAACCCTCAGTGGGATCAGAGGGTAATGGCTTGTAGAATGTGGTGTTGGAGAGCTGCCTAGCTCTACTACTATACTCTACTACAGTTACTATGTTCTTCCAGGTCTTTAACAATTAAAGTTTACATTTCAAAGCTCTAATCTATCTAATGTGGCATGGCTCTAATTACCATTTACACACTTTTCAAATGTCTCTAAAAGTTGAATTTGGGTCAATTATCCTGCAAGTTTCTTAACCCTTTCTGGCCGTGTGTCACAGAAGATTAGATCTTGCGTGGATTCTCCCATGTTTAATGAGATGCGATCTCTGTGTGAAACTTTTCCCACAGTCCAAGCACTTATGGGGTCTCTGTCCGGTGTGGATTCTCTGATGTCTAATAAGGGATGACCTGTTTGTGAAACTTTTCTTACAATCCAAGCACTTATGCGGTCTCTCGCCTGTGTGGATCCTCTGATGTATTATAAGATATGATTTCTGTGTGAAACTTTTCCCACAGTCTAAGCACTTATGGGGTCTCTCTCCTGTGTGGATTGCCTGATGTTTAACAACGTCGGACCTCCATATGAATCTTTTTCCACAGTCCAAGCACTTATGGGGTCTCTCTCCTGTGTGGATTGCCTGATGTTTAACAAGGTCTGACCTCCTTACAAAACTTTTTCCACAGTCCAAGCACTTATGAGGGCTCTCTCCTGTGTGGATTGCCTGATGTCTAACAAGAGCTGATGTATTTCTGAATCTTTTCCCACATTCCAAGCACTTATGGGGTCTGTCTCCTGTATGGACTGCCTGATGTTTAACAAGGTCTGATCTCTGTATGAAACTTTTCTCACAGTCCAAGCACTTATGGGGTCTCTCACCTGTGTGGAATGACTGATGATAAACAAGGTCTGACCTACGTATAAAACTTTTCTCACAATTCAAGCACTTATGCGGTCTCTCTCCTGTATGGATTGCCTGATGCTGAAGAAGGGCTGATCTCCATGTGAAACTTTTCCCACAGTTCAAACACTTATAGGGTCTCTCTCCTGTGTGGATTCCCTGATGTTGAACAAGGTCTGACCTCTGTATGAAACTTTTTCCACAGTCTAAGCATTTGTGGGGTCTCTCTCGTGTTTGGCTTATCTGCTGTGTACTTAGAACTGACTTCCAATCCAAACATTTCCTGCACTCGAGGGGTTGATAGGGTTTCTCTCCCGAGGGGCTTCTCCCATGATTATTGAGGTCTGAGCGGTTATTGAAGGTTTCTCCACGGTCCAAGCACTGAAGGGGTTTCCCTCCAGTATGCACTGTCTGATGTGTCACAAGCTGTGATCTCAGAATGAATTCTTTCCTACATTCGAGGCACTGATAGGGTTTTTCTTCCTTGGGATTTGTTTGCTGGGCTGTTTGATCCTTATCTCCTCCCCAACATTGAATGGATTCATTCACTTTCTTCTTTGGGTGGTTTCCCAGCAGCCCCTCTGACCTGTGCCAATTTCCCCAGGCTTCTCTCTCTTCCAAGCACTGGGAAAAATTCCCTTCAGGTCTTCCCACAAAGGTCCCCTGCAGTTCCACTTTCCCAGGAATGTGCTCATGATGATTCCCCTCCACGTTCTCACTCGCTCTCTCATTACCTGCTGGGAGAGAGACAATCCAGACAGGAGTCATTGTGCTGGGGAGAAAGAGGAATAGCACAGGGGGAAAACCCAACACGCTAACACTGCGAAGACTGAGCAATTGGATTCTGCCTCCACATCCCACCCAAACACTCAGAGGGATGGGGTATGGCTACACTTGAGATTTGCAGCGCTGGTGGAGGCTTTCCAGTGCTGCAATTAGTAACTGTCCACACCTGCAGAGCACATCCAGCACTGCAACTCCCTGGCTGCAGCGCTGGCCGTACACCTGGGTCTGCTTGGGGTGTAAGGATTGCAGCGCTGGTGCTGCAGCGCTGCTCGTAAAGTGTGGCCACACACCAGCGCTGTTATTGGCCTCCAGGGTATTAGGAGATATCCCAGAATGCTTTTAACTAAATTACTCCCTTTGTTTTGTTATGCTGCCTCTCTTTGTTTTGTTGTGAACTCAGGGCTCCAGGAGCTGCTTATCTAAAAAACAAACACAGCTCCTGTTTGCCGTGATCAATCTGTAACTGACTGTGAACAATCAAATGAGATAAACCCACTACCTTGCTGTGAATGAGGCAGGCAGGGGGATGAGTGTTTGCTTGACGAGAGAAACAGCGGCGGGAGGGTGAGAAAGGGAGTCCATTGGAGCAGCTGCTTATCAGGTCTGCAGGCTGTTTGCAGTTAAGAGTAAGGGGTCGGGAAAAATTTCTGATTTTGCAAGGCAGGGAGCTGATACACAGTGTCGGCTCCAAAAATCCACTCTCTCTCCCCCGGTCCCTGTCACATTGCACCCCACCCCCCTCTTTTGAAAAGCACGTTGCTGCCACTTGAACGCTGGGATAGCCGCCCATAATGCATCACTCCCAACAGCGCTGCAAATGGTGCAAATATGGCCACACTGCAGCGCTGGTAGCTGTGAGTGTAGCCACACACCAGCGCTTTCCCTACACAGCTGTAACTCCCAGCGCTGCAACTCTTAAGTGTAGCCATACCCATGGAAAGATGGGAAGGAAACCCCTGCAGCTAACAGGACAGGTGGGAAGCCGTGAGTGATATCTGCTGACTCCAGCCCTGCTCTGGGTGAGATGAGGAAGAATTGAGGGTTTTTACTCATACCACATTTCTGGGATTCTCAACTTATTCCTTCATTAGCCAAATGGTTTCTGTGTCAGTCCTCACCTGTGCGGGTGCCTCTTGAGATCTCTCTTTCCTCCGAAGCCTCGAGATTGGGCACCCACGGCTCTTCCCCTTGTTCCAGCTGGGCGATCAGCTCAGGTTTGGGAATGGGAAACCCTGCGCAGGGGGTGAAATCAGAGCAGATCAGGGTGCATGGAGGACTGAGAGAGTTTCTGTCACAAAGGACATTCCATGTCCCAGTGCTGTGCTGGGAGAATCTGGAATCCAAGGGGATGGGAACATGGTCCCTGAGCCCCCTTGGGGGAGGGAGACGTCTGGGGAGGTGGGGGGAATTGTTACGCCCTCACTAGCAGTTCCCAGGATCTGTGCACTTTGCGGGCTTTGCTGAGGCACACATAGCTCTGGATTTAAAGTCCTGCCTATTTCTAAACCTGCAGAGCCCTCCCTCTAGCTGGAGTAACTCCCAAGGAGGCAGGTGAACAGGGATTCTCTGTGTGAATGAGAAACAATATCGATGGGACAATACACGGCTTCAACCCCTTGAAACCTAGAGGGGTTGGGATGGTTCAGCACATCCAATAGGTTTGACAGCTTTATCCCACTGGTGAGGGTATGGAGTTGCAGGTCTTTCTCACACGGCAGCTGTGGATTATAGAACCCATTCCCCTTCAGTCTACCTGACAAGAACCTGACTAGATTCAGAAATGCATGTCCTACATGTTCTAATAACTGACAGGGCCGCCCAGAGGATTCCGGGGGCCCGGGGTCTTTGGCGGCGGGGGGCCCTTCCGTTCCGGGACCCGCGGCCAAAGTGCCCCGAAGATCCACGGCGGGAGCCCCCCACCGCCGAATTACCACCGAAGTGGGACCCGCCGCCGAAGCACAGCCTGGTCTTCGGCGGTAATTCGGTGGCGCTTCGGCGGCGGGTCCCGGAACAGAAGGAGCCCCCCGCTGCCGAAGACCGGGCTGCGCGTGGGCGGTGGGGCCCGCTTCCCCCCCCCCCGCCCCGGCCCCAGCCTCTTACCCGAGCACATCTCCGGCGGGGCCTGAGCTCCGTCCCGCTCAGAGCCGCGTGGTGAGGGGGCGGGGCTGGGAACTCCATGCCGAGCGGAGGCAGCTGAGCTCAGCCCGGAGCTTGCAGCCCCGCCCCCTCCCCACGCTGCTCTGAGCGGGGCGGGGCTCAGGCCCCGTTGGAGCTCCCAGTCCCGCCCCCTCACCACGCGGCTCGGATCGGGGCGGGGCTCAGGGGCTCGGCCGGAGACTCGGCGCTTGATGCGCTGAGGCTCCAGGAGAGGGGCGGAGGTGGGAGCCTCCGCTCTTCTCTTGGGGGCCCCTGCGGAGCCCGGGGCCCGGGGCAAATTGCCCCCTTTGCCCCCCCCCCCTCTGGGCGGCCCTGATAACTGAGGGGACGGGAATCCCTTACCCAGCGAGGTCACCGTCTCGTAGTTCTCCTGCATGACGTCGCTGTAGAGGGCTCTCTGAGCAGGGTCCAGCAGAGCCCCCTGCGCCTGGGTGAAATACACAGCCACCTCCTCGAAGGTCACCGGCCCCTGAAACAACAAGAGTCCCTCACTCAGCACCTGCTGCCCCAGGTACAATCACACTAGTCACGAGAAAGGTAGAAATAAAAAATAAAATCATCTCTGAAGTTCTGGGAGGGCCAGACAAGCAGAATTCCTCTCCCACCCTGCTCAGAGCAGCCAGGAGGCTTCCGGGGGGTGGGAGAAGGTGAGAGCTCCTTGTCCCCACAGCACACGGAGCAGGGCAGGGTCTCCTCATTTCCCACACGCCTGCCAGCCACAGGTTGATGCGGGAAGCAGAGCTCTGAGCCGGGGACAGGGACAGGAATCCCAACAGCTTCCCTGCGTATTTCACAGCAGCCTTTGGCCAGTGGATTCAGACTCCTGCACTGGGAGTCTGGAAAATGTTCCTGGCCCTGCCGAAGGCGTTATGTCCTGTTTGAGAAATGGCAGAATGTCCACCACCTCCGTCAATGGCCCTGCTTCATCCTGTGTCTTTCCTGCCCCTCCCGCTCTACAACACGCTCCCCACAGCTCCCTGCAAATCCCCTACCTGAGCTGGCTCCATCACAGTCATTTCCCTTCCCTGTCTCCTGGAAGACGGGACGATCTGGAGCGAAACGCGGATGTGATTCCTCAGCCTGTCAGGGCGAGAGGGGCGATTGGGGAGGTTACAGAAGCGGCTTGAGTCCATGTCACGCCCTGATTCCCCCCAGGGCTCTCTCCCTGCAGACAGACGCTCTGGACTCTGCCATGCTGCCAGGTCAGGCCCCTTCTAGCAGAACTAAACCCACCGGGGACACTTTTAAACCCTCCTGGTAACAGCATCTCTGCGCCAAATGCTAGAAAAAGAGCAGAATCAAAAGAGCCACTTTGGGGGGCTCCCCATGATATTAGCGTGTAACCCCTCTAGCTCCTCCCCTTCTCCCCAGGCAGTGCGGTGCTCAAGAGTCGGCAACTGGCTTTTCCTCTCTCAGCTCCTCCCCTTCTTCCCAGGAGAGCTGACTGCCCCGGGGTGCAGGGAATGGAGCCGGGCAGGGCTGGGAGCTGGGAACCTCCCTCCCCACTTCCTGCTCCTGCTGCCCTTCCAGTCTCTCCGCTCTCCCTTTTATCTTCTTCCCTGGCTCTGCGGGAATGGGCGACTGCCCCATTGCCCTGGGCCTTGGCTCTCATCAGGCAGATCATCCACTGACACTGCTAACGGGCTTTGAACCTGCCTGTGTCCATGAGGGCAACAGCTCTGGGACTTGCAGACACACAGGGAGCCCCCTCTCCACGTAGGCCAAACTCACCAGCAGGTCCCAGAAAGGGGCCCTTTGGGCAGAGTCACTTTCCTGTCCACCCTCAGCCCTGTCCCCGAGGTCTCTCTCCATCACCTGCAGGCTCCGGCTCAGGAGCTGGTGTCAGCAGAGCCAGGGGCTGCCCCAGGGACTGGTTCCAGCCACCGGAGAAAGTCCCCACCTAGCCTGGGCACAGAGGGGCTTTAACAGAGGTCTCTCCTCTGCTAGGTAAGAAGCAGCATCTCAATCTGGAGTCCCCAGTCAAAATGGAGGAGGCAGCAGCTTCTGACCCAGGGAGCTCAACTCTAGAGGTCTCATAACATGAGCAGGGAGAGATGCACACACCAGCATCCTCCTCTCCCTTAGCAAGAACAGGAGCCCTTTGGTGGCAGCAGATAAGGATGAGTCTCCCTGTCCTGTCCCTGCAGCCCCCAGAGACAGGCAGGCAGATGGTGAGGGGGTGGAATCTCCATCCTTAGAGGTTTTTAAGTCCTGGATTGACAAAGCCCTGGCTGGGATGATTTAGTTGGGTTTGGTCCTGCTCTGAGCAGGGGGTTGGACTAGATGGCCTCCTGAGGTCCCTTCCAACCCTGAGATTCTATGATTCTATAACCTCATTGGCCCATTCACACTCACCCCCTGCCAGAGCCAGCAGTGACTCGGGTCTCAGAATGGGTCTGGCTCAGATCTGAATCCTGCCTGGAAATCAGACCAGGGCTTTGAGCAGCCCTGAACACTCAGGAGACAGATCCCAACCAACATCAGGAGTGTCTCTTTTTTAAAGAAACTTTATTTTTTCTTTATTTAAATTCTAGACTTTTGGGTGCATAACTCATGGGGTTTGAATTCTTGGGGTCGTATATCTGTGCTTAGTAAGCAATACCCTAGACATTTCCTTTTTGGAAGCAATTCATACAAGATACTCTAAGGCCCCTAGGGACAGATTTTAAAAGGATTTCAGCCACTAGTGGCATATTACAAAGTATCCAGGTGCCTTCAACCTTGAAACTTCTGGCCCTTAGTGAATATTCGGGAACCAAGTTCTACACACAAATGGGACATGAGATAAAGCACTGGGGTGCTGGACAGAGAGACAAAACAATTGGCTAAGGCAACCCCCATTGGTGCATCAAAGCAAACTGAAGGAGTTCTGAGACCAGCCCGTGAGATCAGTCCGCACTGAACTCAAATTACAATATTGCAATAGAAACAGGAACTGTTACAAGTCGCTACTAGCAACTATCAATATTTTCCACAACTATTTGCCTTTAAAAATGTGAATTCTGGGGCACAATGACATTCACCTGCACAATGTTAATGAAGTTTAGGATGAAGAGCTCAGAGTAAGAAAAATAATACAGTATTTTAAAGGTCAATAATTTAAAGGGTGAAACTCCATAGACTGGTTTACAAGGGGAATCAAACGCAGGGGAACAGGCACATTTATGAAGTGCTGGGCAGCTCTAAGAGAGCATATAAACCGTGAACCAGATTCTTTTAAACACTAAAAAGAGGTGTGACCATTTGGGGGGAGGAGGGTCTGTAAATATTTCACTGGATCGAGTCTCCTTTAGCAGCTCAGTAACATCTTATACAGGGGGGAGAGGGGCCCTGTCCAGGCTCTGCGATGCACTGGGCCTTTAAGGACACGGCCCTGGGAAATGGGAGCTAAAATCCTGCCAAAGGGGGGAGGAAAAGCCCCTCTGCTCTGCCCGCCCTCACCCTGTTTTTGCATCCACTGCAGCTGGCTCACGCCGGGGGGGAGGTGGGGTTTTTACTCCTCTGCCACCACCCCCCATCCCCGGATTACCCCTCTCAGCCCTGTCTGGCAACGCCTGAACCCCGGCTTTCACTCCGATCTGCCCCCAGCACGGCCCGGCCGGGCTCCCCCCACCCAGCCCCCACCGGGGCTGGCGGCAGCTTTCCCGGGCCCCGGGCGGGAATCGCAGCCAGCTCCGCGGGGAGCAGCCTGGGGCCAAACCTCCCCCTGCAGCCCGGGGGTGCCGGGGGGGGCGGGTCTCTCTCACCTTCCCTCCGAGCGGGGTCCCCCGGGGCAGGGGCCGGGCCGGGCTGGGGGCTCTGCCCTGGGAGAGGCTCCTGGGGGGGAGCAGCGGGAAGGGCCCTGCTGGAGATTCCCCTCTCCCGGCTGCAGCCAGGGCTCCGGGCTCCCAGCACCAGCCGCCCCCCGGGGCTCGGGGATCTCGCCAGGAGCCTGGGAGCCAGAGTCACCGCAGCGGCTGCGAGTCACTTCCTGCGGCCGGGCCGGATCCCAGCGCTCGCTGCCCGGAGCCGCCTCCCGGCTGCTCCTGGGTCCTAGCGCTGAAGGGATCGCGCTGCTGCATCTCTGGGTCCGGCTCCTGTTCCGCTCTCAGGCTCTACGGGCCCATCATGAGCATCTAGCCCAGGAGTTCTCATGACCAAATTTTTGGTGGCCTCAGCCCTGGTCTACACTATGAGTTTAGCTGTTTAGGTCAAATTTAACAGTGTTAGAGCGATTTAACCCTGCACCCGCCCACACGACAAAGCCATTTTTGTCGACATAAAGGGCTCTTAAAATTGATTTCTGTACTCCTCCCTGACGAGGGGATGAGCGCTGAAATCACCCCTGCTGGGTCGAATTTGGGGTAGGGAGGATGCTATTCAACAGTATTGGCCTCCAGGCGCTATCCCAGAGTGCTCCATTGTGACCACTCTGGACAGCACTCTCAACTCCAATGCACTGGCCATGTAGACTGTTTGGCCACCCTGGCAAGCTGATCATGGAGTCCCAGAATCACAAAAGAGCTCCAGCATGGACCGATCGGGAGGTGCATGGACCGAACGGGAGGTGGGGAGACGAATCCTTGCTATCTGAACTCCATTCTAAAAGACGAAATGCCGGAATATTTGAAAAAATCTCCAAAGGCATGAAGGACAGAGGCTATAACAGGGACCCGCAGCAGTGCCGCGAAGGGTGACCAGACAGCAAGTGTGAAAAATTGGGATGAGAGTGGGAGGTAATAGACACCTATATAAGACAAAGCCCCCAAAATCAGGACTGTCTCTATAAAATTGGGACATCTGGTCACCCTAGTGGTGCGTGAAGCCTACCAAAGAACCAGAGAGGCAAACGGCCTCTCCGGGGCAGAGCCCCAGACTTGCCACTTCTATGATGAGCTGCATGCCATTCTAAGGAGTGCCCCTACAACTGCCCCACCCCTGTGCTTCCTTCCTCCGCCACCCCTCCCGGGCCAGCTTGGCAGTTATCCCCCCATTCGTGTGATGAATTAATAAAGAATGCATGAATTTGAAACAACAATGACTTTATTGCCTCTGCAAGTGGAGATCAAAGTGGGGGAGGAGAGGGCGGTTGGATTACAGGGAAGTGGAGTAAACCAAGGGGGCAGGTTTTCATCAAGGAGAAACAAACAGAACTTTCACACCGTAGCCTGGCCAGTCATGAAACTGGTTTCAAAGCTTCTCTGATGCACAGCGCGTCCTGCTGTGCTCTTCTAACCGCCCTGGTGTCTGGCTGCGCATAATCAGCGGCCAGACGATTTGCCTCAACCTCCCAACCCGCCATAAATGTCTCCCCCTTACTCTCACAGATATTGTGGAGCACACAGCAAGCAGTAATAATGATGAGAATATTGGTTTTGCTGAGGTCTAGCCGAGTCAGTAAACTGCACCAGGGAGCTTTTAAACATCCAAAGGCACGTTCTACCACCGTTATGCATTTGCTCAGCCTATAGTTGAACTGCTCCTTACTACTGTCCAGGCTTCATGAGCCATGGGAGCAAGGGGTAGGCTGGGGTAGGTGCGACCGTGTTGTGCTGCCCTGGGAGAGCAGCCTGAGGCAGAAGCCTCCAGCTGGCATGATGTTCCAGGCAGGACTGAATCTCCATTAGATGAAACTTAAAGAAGAGAATGACCTGGAGTTATTCCCATTTTTGTCCAGGTTCCCCCGGCCAACCTCACTGAGGCTGGCCAGGAGCACCCATGTCTGCCCAGGCACCCCCGACCAACCTAACCTAGGTTGGCCAGGACTGCCCACAGGACGATGAGGACGGCTAGCAGTCCTATTGTACTGTCTGCCATCCACAAGGGAAGGCAAGGGGATGCTTTCCATAGTATGTCGTCTGCATGGGTATCCCAGGAAAAAAGGTGAGAAATGATTTTTTGCTATTGCTTTCATGGAGGGAGGGGGGCCTGATGACATGTATGCAGAACCACCCGTGACAATGTGTTTGCCCCATCAGGCACTGAGATCTCAACCCAGAATTCCAATGGGCAGCGGAGACGGTGGGAACTGTGGGATAGCTACCCACAGTGCAACGCTTCGAAAGTTGACTCTAGCCTTGGTACTGTGGACGCACACCGCCGACTTAATGCGCTTAGTGGGGGCACACACAATCGACTGTATCAAATTGATTTCTAAAAAATTGACTTCTATTAAATTGACCTAAATTCTTAGCGTAGACATACCCTCAGAGTGCAGCGAGCAACTCTCGCTGGTGGCTGCTCAAACACTATTTCCTAAAATACTTAATTAACTTTAGCAAAAACCATAAGATGTGCACACAGGCAGTGGTCGGCAACATGTCTGTACATGGACACAAGTGTCCACAGTAAAGATGTTGAGGTCCATGGGGGCTGCTCCCCGTCCTTGCTGTTGCTGGTGGAGGCGTGGCCAAGCGACTCTGCACTATGCCTCCATTCTCCCTTCCTGAGCGCTGACTCCACAGCTCTGAGCCCTCCTCTGGCTCCTACTTGTGCTGCCGCTGCTTCCGGGAGCTGCTTGAGGAAAGTTGCATGGAGCCTGAACACACCTCCCGCACCTCACACTCCTGCCCCAGCCCTGATCCCCCTCCCGCCCTCCAAACAACTTGGTCCCAGCTTCAAGCTCCCTTCTGCACCCCAAATCCCTCATCCCCAGCTCCACACCACAGCCTGCACCCACAGCCAGAGCCCTCACCCCCCCACACACACCCAACCCCCTGCTCCAGCCCAGAGCCCCCTCAATGTCCATCACTGAGTCTGGTATTTTTGTCAAGTGTCCATTGTGCAACATGGTGGTGCTGACCCCTGCACAGAGGTAAGCGGGGGAAGGGCCCCACTGATGTGGGGAACTTTCCTGGCTCATACACCCCACCCCGGTGGAATCGAATAGCAGAAGGATCTGAGTCCTTGTTCCCACTCCCTTCACCCAGGGGCCTGTCGGACCTCGAGGACACCCCATCCACTCTAGTCCCCGTAACCTGGACAAGGCTGGGCCAAGGATTCCTGAGGGCTCGACCCCCAATCTTGTCATGATCACTCAGGACAGGGGTGACAGTGTCCCCACTGCGGGGTACTCTCTTCGCTCTGGATACTTCCCTGACATCTTCACTGACCACTGCATAGAGTTCAGAACAAATACAATTCATTAAACAGCAAGTAACTAAAAATAATGGGAAAGGTGAAAAGAAAACACATCACCACGCTCTGTGGGCACAGGGGGAACCACAACCAGTGTCTCTGGATTGTCAGGGTAGTTCACAGACTGTTCCTCACAGGCCCTGACTGTGCTGCAGGTTGGACACGTGCTCTAGTGATGGCCACATGCCCTCAGGCTCTAGGTGGCAGGACCCTTCTACCCAGCATCAGTCATTTCCTGTCAGAGTTATGCTCCCCCTCCAAGTTTGGCTTGCAAGGTCCCTTGGCTGGGGGTATCTCACTGCACTGCACCCTCTGCCCAGGGTCCCCCTCACTCTTCCCAGCTACTGACAGCCCCCGGCTCCAGACTGCCCCAGCCCCAGCTCCCCTCTGCCTCAGCTCGGCTCCCTGGGCTGCACCTCTCTGCTTGTGGAGGCTGCTGCTCTGACTCCAGCCCACTCAGGTTGCTGCTCTCTCCTTAGCTCTGCCCTTCTCTGGCAGGCAGCTCCAGCTCACACAAAGGACGGGCTCCCGACTCTCTCTTTGGCCTGCCTGCCCTGTCAACGAGGCTGACCTAGAGCAGTATCCTCTCCCCATTGGCCCTGGGGACCAGTCTCAGGGTATTGATTTCTCACTGGCCCTTCCCCTGGCTTTTGGTACGGCGAGAGGGCCAACCAAAAACCCCACTAAGTTTCAGTAAGAGGCCAACAGTCCCCTTACCCAGATACACATCCAAATAATCGGTTTCAGAGTAGCAGCCGTGTTAGTCTGTATCCGCAAAAAGAACAGGAGTACTTGTGGCACCTTAGAGACTAACAAATTTATTTGAGCATAAGCTTTCATGGGCTACAGCCCACTTCATCAGATGCATGTAGTGGAAAATACAGTAGGAAGATATATATATACACACAGAGAACATGAAACAATGTGTGTTACCATATACACTATAAGGAGAGTGATCAGTTAAGGTGAGCTATTATCAGCAGGAGAGAAAAAGAACTGTTTGTAGTGGTAATGAAAATGGCCCATTTCCAGCAATTGACAAGGAGATGTAAGGAACTGGGTTGAGGGAGGGGGGGGGAATGGTTTTACTTTGTGTAATGGCCCATCCACTCCCAATCTTTATTGTAATTTATTTTCTGCTAGCTAGTAAGTCTGCCGCTGTGTAAAGTGATATTTGAACGTTTGTTAATATTTTTCACAGCCTCTCAGCTAGCTACCTGGGTTGCCAAACTGGCAATTTAAAAACCTCAGACACTCCAGCAGGAGTGCCGGAACCTCCCCTGCCCCACCTCTTCCCCTGAATCTACACACCTGCCCACCTCTTCCCCCAAGGCTCCTCCCTCATCCACTCCTCTTCCTCCCTCCCTGCCCAGGTCAGGAGGGACTTGCCTGTGGAGCCAGGCCTGGGAGCCGCAGCCGCCCGATGTAGGTAGGAGGCAGCCCTGGCTGAGTAGGGGCTGGTGTGGGTGATGACCCAGTGCCTCCCCACCCAGAGTAACTAGACTTTGGGTGTCCGCTCAGTAGATCTGACCGGACAATGGCAGGTTTCCTTTTTAACTGGACTTTCTGGTCAAAAACTGGGCACTTGGACACCTTAGCAGCACCCAATGTGCAATAAGTGCTGGGAACATGCCAGGGACAACTTCTGCTTTCTTATGGTGGGAGAAGTAACAATGGGAAAACCTGGGTTAGACTCGGTTCTGACCAGCAGGGAGGAATTCACTGGTCTAGATGAAATTATTCTAAGGTGGGTGCACAACTGGTTGAAGACTGTACCCTGAATAGTTATCAATGGTCTGGTGTCAAACTGGGAGGGGAATCATAGAATCATAGAACTTAAGATCAGAAGGGACCATTATGATCATCTAGTCTGACCTCCCGCAAGATGCAGGCCACAAAAGCTGACCCAGCCACTCCTGAAATAATTCTCTCCCTTGACTCAGCTGTTGAAGTCCCCAAATCCTGATTTAAAGACTTCAAGTAGCAGATAATCCTCCAGCAAGCGACCCCTGCCCCATGCTTCGGAGGAAGGCGAAAAACCTCCAGGGCCACTGCCAATCTACCCTGGAGGAAAATTCCTTCCCGACCCCAAATATGAATGACAGGGGGGAGGAGCCCCAGGTGGCTTTTCCACACTCCCAGCAGGGAACAGGGAGGTGAAAAGCCCCAGGTGGCTTCCTCCACTCTTTATAGAGAACAAGGAGTGGTGGAGGGGCAGCCCACCCACAGCCTGTGGGGCAGCTAGGGTCCTGGGGTGGAGCCGAATTATCGGGTGCTCTGAACCCACCGGCAGCCAAGCTCCTTGCTCCTCACCACTCCCAGCTCGCCACATCCCAGGTCTTCTCCCTCCCTCCTAGCGCTTCCCATCCCCCGCTGCCTAACAGCTGTTTGGTGGCACTTAGGACTTTCCAGGGGGGAGGGGGAGGAGTGGGGACGTGGCACGCTCAGGGGAGGAGGCAGAGAAGAGGCAGGGCAGGGGCAGGAACCTGGGAGAAGGGGATGGACTTGGGGCAGGTCTGGGGTGGGGACTTTGGGGAAGGGGTGGAATGGAGGTGGGGTGAGGGCGGTGCAGGGGCTGGGCCAGGTGTGGGAAGGGGGAGGTCAAGCACCCACCGGGCAGAGGGGAAGTTGGCGCCTATGGAGGGAGCTGCCGCTGGAGATGACAGACTGGGCTCTCAGCTGCCAGCACGGCCCCTCTTAGGTCAGTGGAAGGGCTCCTCGGCAGGACACGCCCCAGCAACCCAAGGAGGGTAGCGTGGACATCAGCTATTGCAGTAATTACTATGGCAGCTGTAAGTCAACCTAATATAGGTCAACTTAGGTTTGGAGGGTAGATGCCCCTTACAAGCAAAGGGATTTCTCTCACCCAAGAGCTTTCAGCAGTCCCTGCTCACTGGGAAGCTTTCCAGCCAGGATCACTGCCCCCAGTTCAACGATGCTCCTGTCGTCTTTCAAGAGATCTTGCTACTGTGAGTAGAGATGGGGGAGGAGAAGTGGCCAGAGGCCTTCCTCCCCCTTTATACTCCCACCCTTTATAGTGTAAAAGTCATTGCTGGGTGATGGCCTTTGTGAGCTCTAAACCGTCTTTCAAATGAATTGTAAATGTCTTTGTTTACCGCCTTCCTCCTGTTGGTGGACGGCCAGATAGTAGTTTTCTAACATAGATGGTCAGTTCTTTGTCGTCTCTGAGAAGTTAGTCTGTGGGGTGTTCCCCAGAACGTCAACATATTTCAGTAACAAATAAAGGTACCATATATCCGGGTTTTCCCAGGCAGAGCTTCTTTTTGGAACCCGTTTCTCTGTCCGAGTGTGATTTTCCCATAACAGCAAATGTCCAGGGGTTTTGCAGAGCAGATGGGCTACAGCTCAGAAATAGCCCTGATTGGTCACCTTCCCAATTGGTCTATTCCCCGGCATCCACAGCTGATCGGTCCATTCCTCTGCATCTGTAGCTGATTGATTGCTGCCAGATCCCACCCACCCAGGCCCCAGCTCCCAGCCCTGGGGAGCGGGTCCTGCAGGCAGGTGCTGACGGATGGCTGTTGCTGTGTTCTGGGCTTGTATCAGCGCCCTGCCACTGTGACAGTGACCGACACTGCCCTCACTTCGTGAGTACTCCCCCCGCAACCCTCCAGCACCCACAATTCTACCCCCCAGCTCCCACTCCTCGTCAGTGTCCTCTTTTTGGGCATGTGGAATATGGTCACCCTAGTAACAAACATACAGTAAAATCTCACTATTCTACCCATTTTCTTCTGTAGCGGTGTAAGCTGGTGGTCGGGGCTCGACCCTCCGGCTGGCAGGAGGGGAGCCACACCGACTCGCTCTTTGTCCCCTCTAACGGGTGGGACGGCAAGAATCAGGGTAGTACTGTCTCACATCTCCAGCCCTCTGGAGCAGGGGCTGAACAACAATCAGTCTCAGTACCTTCAGGCCCTCTGGATCAGGGGGCTGAATGGCAGTTCCATACAGGTCCAGGCCGTCTGGAGCAGGGGGCTGGGTAACAGCAATCAGTCTCAATATAGATCCAGGCCCTCTGGAGCAGGGGGGCTGGGTAACAGCAATCAGTCTCAATATAGACCCAGGCCCTCTGGAGCAGGGGGGCTGGGTAACAGCAATCAGTCTCAATATAGACCCAGGCCCTCTGGAGCAGGGGGGCTGGGTAACAGCAATCAGTCTCACTAGAAGCCCAGGCCCTCTGGAGCAGGGGCTGGGTAACAGCAGTTTATAAGCCCAGGCCCTCTGGAGCAGGGGCTGGGCGACAGCAATCTTTTTAAGTCCAGGCCCTCTGGAACAGGGGGCTGGGCAACAGCAATCAGTCTCAAGGGAAGGTTCACAGGTTCAGACCTCAGGCAGGGGCTGAACACCAGGCACCCAGTCAATTAGGTAAGCCCAGGCCCTCAGTCAGGCGGGCAACAGCAGTTCAATATAAACCCCGGCCCTCTGGAGCAGGGGGCTGGGTAACAGCAGTTAATATGAGCCCAGGCCCTCTGGAGCAGGGGACTGGGTAACAGCAATCAGTCTCAATAGAAGGTTCACGGGTTCAGACCCTCAGGCAGGGGCTGAACACAAGGCACCCAGTCAATTAATGGAAGCCCAGGCCCTCAGTCAGGGCGGGGCAACAGCAGTTCAATATGAGCCCAGGCCCTCTGGAGCAGGGGGCTGGGTAACAGCAATCAGTTTAGGGCTCAGGTCCTGGTGTCAGGAGCTGGGCAATGACAGCAACCCAGTTTAGTGCAGGCAGCTCTGTCTGCGCTGGGATGAGGGGGAGACTGCCACCCGTGAGTGGGGTGGCAGGGGGGACACAGGCCCACCCACTCCACTGTGTCCCAGCCCAGGGCCCTATTAGTGGCTAGCACTGCCGCTGGTCAGTGGGGTCCTGACCGCAACACACCGACATGGGCACCTCGGTGCCTATAGCCTGACAGGGGTCAGCTATCCCCGGGCTACATTCCATTTCCCCCTCTCCCGGTACCTACTCCTCGGTCGCCGGGAGTTCGGACCAGTCCATCGGCATGGGGTCTGAAGGACCAGGGCTTGGGGGCAGGTCCGGCAACTCCTGCTGGAAGTCCGGCCAGGCTGCCTCCGATGGTTCCTCCGGATAACAGCAGGGCGGAAGCGGCAGCGGCGGCTCCTCCTCGTACCGGGCGGGAGGAAGTCCTAGCGGCTGCTCCGGGTTCCGATCCCGGGGAAGCTCCGCGGGTTCCTCATCGTACCGGGCGCGGGGCAATGGGGGCCAGTCCTGATCGCCGCCTTGGGTCCTGGAGGGTTCCCAGTCTGGAGCTCCCGCCGGCACATCTGCTCGCGGCGGTGGCTGGCTCCTGACTGAGCTCTGGCGTTCTCCTTTTCTACTTCCTGTCCCGCCCCTTGACTTACGGGGGGCGGGGACAGGACGTGATAACTCAGCCCACTTGGGCGTCTGGGAGGGAGCTCCCTCTGCTGGGCAGGAGGGGAGCCACACCGACTCGCTACAAGCGGCTAAACCAGTTTCACTTCTCGCCTCATTATTTGGTTGTATTACTTGCAAAAGTTTTAGCATCATTATACTAAAAGAAAGAGAAAGAAACACAAGTCTTCCCATCTACAAATGATCTGGACTAACCTAGAAAAACCCGGGAACTAATTTCACCAATAGATGCAAACAGGGCTCTAGGATCTGTAAGGTCAAACTGTGCTTTAGAGTCAATGGAATTTCCCCAGCCACTCCTGGCTCTGTGGCACTTTCTTCTCCAGCCCTCTTGAGTCTGACTTAGGATCATAGACATCAAACCTGTGATTCCTAGGCATGGAGAGCCAGGGACACGGCGGTAAGTGACACCTTGAGAGGCAGAGGGGTAGAATGAGGAGAAGATAAAACTGTCCATTGCTGGGACAGAGGCAGCTCTGTGGAGAGTGGAGTGAGTCCCTGCTCCCACTTTTTTAGCATCTAGTTAATTATGGTGCATAAGGAAGAAAATGTACAAACACTCAATGCTTTACAGCAGGGCCTGGAGTAATGTGAGACTATCTGGGAATGAGACAATCTGGCCCCAAAGGGGGAACTCCGGGACTAATGACCACCCAGCAAAAGGGAGGAGGTCAGAACACGTAAGTAAAGGTATGATTTTGCTACAGATTCGAAGAAGTCACAGAATCTGTGACTTCCAGAGACCTCTGCGACTTCAGCCCATGGCGGCTCAGAGCTGTGGGGTCCCCGAAGCTCTAAGCTGCTGCAGGCTGTGGGGGTACCCCACAGCACTCAGCTACCGGGCTGGCCCCCCGATCTATGAGTCGCTGTGGGGGGCAAGGCAGCCCCGGAGCTCCGAGCCATGAGAGGCAGGGGGCCAATGCAGCTCCCAGCCAGGGCCCCCACATCTGCCCAGCTGCCATGGGACACCAGAGCCCCAGCAATGGGTGCTGCAGCCTTCTCTCGCCCCATTTTGTCACGGATATTATTAATAAGAGTCCCGGACAGGTCACAGGCTTCCGTGAATATTTCTTTATTGCCTGTTACCTGTCCATGACTTTTATTAAAGATATCCATGACAAAACCTTAGCCTTACACATAGGATGCTCAGGATGAGGTTACACTAGGAAATCTGGTGGAGGGTCACAGAGTTGCGCTGGCTAATCCCAACCACATTTCCTACCGTAGACAGATGCTCGGAAGCACAGGTGGGATCTCTCGGCCTTCCTCAAATGGCTCTGTGGGAATCAGCCCCTCTCAGTGGTGCTGTCTGAATGCAGAGGGGGCAGGGAGATGGGGCAGAGGGGGTGAGTGATGAGGCAGCACCTCGCTACCCCTGTGCTCTCCCTCGCCTCTTATCCCATGATCCTCAAACACTCGATAGCCCAGCACCCAGCTCCACCAGCCCCAATCATTCAATCCCCAGTTCCCTCCCCAAAACCCACCCTCCTGGTCCCTCAATACTTGATCCCCCAGAACCCAATGCCCAGGGGGATTTGGGGAGGGGAGAAGTTACCAGCCCCCAGGGACACTCCCCCTGCAGGGAACAGGTCAGTGGGGTGGCCCAACCCAGGGGCTGGTCGAAGATGGGGGAGGGGACAGGTGTCTAGAGAGAAGGTGGGGCCTGGCCCAAGTGTCTTTCTCCTCATCTCCATGGCAGGGGGATCCCGGCTGGGAGGGGAAGGGAGAGCAGGAAACTTCAGCCAGGCAGAGGGAGCATCTGGAGGAGTTTCTCTCTTTCCCTTCCCCCACCTGTAGCCCATCAGCTCAGAAGCCAGGGCTGCAGCAGGGAGGAGGGACTGACCGGGGAAGAGCCAGAGGGTCACTGACCAGCTTATGCTCGGCTGCTGCTGGATCCTCACCTCAGCAATGGGCAGCTGGATCCTTGGGAGCCAAACACCCCTGATGTGTGTGGGAACGAGGAAATGGGTTTGTCACCATGGCCAGCCCTAGTCAGAGCCCTGAGAGAATTTCCCTGCTCTGTGGAGGAGCCTGAAATGACAGTTCCACTTGGAGCATTTTCCACACTGAGAACATCTCAGAGGTTTCTTCTCTGTGTGGATTTGTGGATCCCTGATATTCCAGGAACACCAAATGAAGCTTCCACCACATTCAAGGTCTCTCTGATGTGTGGATCACTGATGCTTCAAGTCAAATTGAATCTTTTCCTGCAGTCAAGCTATTTCTAGGGTCTCTCGCCTTTGTGGATTTTCTGATGTGTGGTCAGCTCTGAACTCTTACTGAAGCTTTCCCCACAATCAAAGCATTTATACGGTCTCTTGCCTGTGTGGATTTTCCCATGTTGATTAAGGTTTGAGCGCTGACTGAAAGTTTTCCCACACTCCAGGCATTTATGGGGTCTTTCTCCTGTGTGGATTCTCCTATGTTTAGTAAGGGATGAACTTTCCATAAAACTTTTCCCACACTTAAGGCATTTAAAGGGTCTCTCTCCTGTGTGAACTCTCTGGTGTATAGTAAGATATGACTTCTGAATAAAACTTTTCCCACACTCAAGGCACTTAAAGGGTCTCTCTCCTGTGTGGATTCTCCCATGTTGAGTAAGGTGTGAGCTTTGACTGAAAGTTTTCCCACAGTCCAGGCATTTATAGGGTCTTTCTCCTGTGTGGATTCTCTGATGCTTAATAAAGAATGATTGACGAACGAAACTTTTCCTACACTCAAGGCATTTATAGGGTCTTTCTCCTGTGTGGATTCTCCCATGTTTAGTAAGGGATGAACTTTCCTTAAAACTTTTCCCACACTCCAGGCATTTGTAGGGTCTTTCTCCCACGTGGATTCGCTCATGTTTAATAAGGGATGAACTTCCCAAAAAACTTTTCCCACACTCAAGGCATTTATAGGGTCTCTCTCCTCCATGGATTCTCCGATGTTTATTAAGGTGTGAGCTTTGACTGAAAGTTTTCCCACAGTCCAGGCATTTATAGGGTCTTTCTCCTGTGTGGATTCTCCCATGTTTAATAAGGGATGAACTTTCCATAAAACTTATCCCACACTCAAGGCAACCATAGGGTCTCACTCCTGTGTGGGTTCTCTGATGTGTAGTAAGCTTTGAGTTATACATAAAAGTTTTCCCACACTCCAGGCATTTATAAGGTCTCTCTCCTGTGTGTGTTCTCTGATGTGTAGTAAGATGTGACTTCTGAATAAAACTTTTCCCACACTCAAGGCATCCATAGGGTCTCTCTCCTGTGTGGGTTTTCTGATGTTTAGTAAGCTTTGAGTTGTGAGTAAAAGTTTTCCCACAGTTCAGGCATTTATAAGGTCTCTCTCCTCTGTGGGTTCTCTGATGCGTAGTAAGCTTTGAGTTATGAATAAAAGTTTTACCACACTCAAGGCATTTATAAGATCCCTCTGATGCGTGAACTTTCTGGTGTATAGTAAGTTGTGACTTCCGAATGAAGCTTTTCCCACAGTCCAAGCATTTATGGGGTTTCTCTCCTGTATGGATTGCCTGATGTCTAGTAAGTTTTGTTCTGTCAATAAAATTTTTCCCACACTCAAAGCAATTATATGGTCTCTCTCCTGTGTGGATTCTCCTATGTTTAATAAGGTATGAGCTCTGACCAAAAGTTTTCCCACAGTCCAAGCATTTATATGGTTTCTCGCCGGTGTGGGTTCGCTCATGTTTAATAAGGTTCCATCGCGTACTGAAAAGTTTCTCACACTGAAGGCATTTATAGCATCTCTCTCCCGTGTGGATTTTCCTATGTTGAGTAAGGTGAATGCGCTGACTGAAACTTTTCCCACACTGAAGGCATTTGTATGGTCTCTCTCCCGTGTGGATTTTCCTATGTTGAGTAAGGTGAATGCGCTGAGTGAAAGTTTTCCCACACTCCAAGCATTTATGGGGTTTCTCACCTGTGTGAGTTTTGTGATGTGTATTAAGGGTTGATTTCAAATTGAAACTTTTCCCACACTCAAGGCATTTATAGGGTCTTTCTCCTGTGTGGATTCTCCGATGTGCAGTAAGGTATGAACTCTGACTAAAACTTTTCCCACACTCAAGACATTTATATGGTTTCTCTCCTATGTGCAGTCTCTGGTGCACAATAAAGTTTGATTTCTCACTGAAGCTTTTCCCACAGTCTACACATTTATAGGACTTCTCTCCTGTGTGTGTTCTCCAATGTTTAATAAGGCTTGCACTGAAATGGAAACTTTTCCCACGGTCAAGGCATTTGTAAGGTTTCTCTTCATTGTGACTTGTCTGCTGGACTGTGATTTCCTTGGGATCCTTGCATCCTCCACCACGTTGAATGGATTCATCCAGTTTCTTCCTGGGATAGTTTCCCAGCTGCATCTCTGATCTGTGTCGATCTCTCCAGGCATTTCCCTGTTCCAAGCACTGGGAAAAATTCCCTTCAGCTCTTCTCAAAAATATCCCCTGCAGTTCCACTTTCTCAGGACCTTCCACCTGCTGATTCTCCTTCTTGTTCTCAGTCACTGTCCTGTCACCTGCTGGAGGAGAAAGAATCCAGACAGGAGTCACTGCCTGTGCTGGGAGGAAAGGACAGAAAGGGGAATAGCAAAGAGGGAAAACACAACACAGTGATTGTTGGGGAGATGGAGACATTGGATTCTGCCTCCACATCCCACCCAAACACTCCCAGGGAAGCGAAGTCTTGGAGGAAATTCCCGACAGCTAATAGGATGAGTGGGAAGCTGTGACTAATATTTGCTTTCAGGATATGACACCTACTGACTGCAGCCCTCACCTGGGTGAGAAGGGACAGAGCTCAGGGCTCTCGCTCATGGCACATTTTGGGAGTCCCAGCTTTTTCCTTCATGCTCAGGATGGTTCTTTCTCAGTTTCCCTGACTCCTCACCTGTGTGGATGCCTCTCGGCCTCCCTTTCCTCATCAGCCTGGAGATCCGGGACCCACGGCTCTTCCCTCGTTCTAGCCGGGCGATCAGGTCAGGTTTGGGAATGGGAAATCCTGCACAGGGGATGAAATCAGGAAGGTCAGGCGCATGGAGCATTGGTAGGGTATTTGTCACAGGAACATTCCCTGAGTTTAATCTGACCCTACATGGGACTGTGGAAACTCAGACCCTTTGGGAACAGCAGATATCTGGGGGTGGGGTGTTGCATCTACCCTGAGGTCTCCTAGTGAGGGTGTGGCATCTGGGGGACTTTCTGGCACACACAGCTCTGGTGTTAAAATCCTGCCTATTTCCAAACCAGCATGTAGGTGCTGGAACTAAGCGTGCTGGGGGAGCTGCCGCACCTCCTGGCTTGAAGTGGTTTCCATTAGATCCAGGGTTTACAGTTTGGTTCAATGGCTCTCAGCACCCCCCACTGTACAACCTGTCCCAGCCCCCCTGAGCCTGCAGCACCGAGAGCCTCCCCATGGACGGAGCTAGTCCCAAGAGGGCCAGTGAGTGGAGTGTGAAGGAGAAATAACACAGGCAGGGCAATCCCCTGCTTCTGGCCCCTTGACAGCTGGAGAGAGGGGGATGAATTAGCCTGTCCATTAGGTTTCTGCCTCCCCTGTTGCCTCGAAGGGGGTATGGAGATGCACGTCCCTCTCACAGTGGAGCTGTGGACTCTACCAGGGGTTCTCAACCTTTTTCTCTCTGAGCCTCCCCGCCCTCCACCCCCAACATGGTATAAAAATGCCACAGCCCACCTCTGCCTCACCAACTGGTTTTTTGCATATGAAAGCCAGGGCCAGCATTAGGGGGTGGGGAGCAGGGCAAATACCCAGGGTCCCACACCACATGTAGCCCCGAAAAGCTAAGTTGCTCAGGCTTCAGCTCCAGCCCCATGCAGTGGGGCTTTTACTTTGTGCCCTGGGCCTCAGCAAATCTAATTCTGGCCCTGCTTGGTGGCCCCCCTGAAACCTGCTCATGGCCCCACAGGGGCCCCTGGCTGAGAACCACGGCACTCTGTGACCCCAACTGAGCAGTGTCAGACATGCAGACCCCACGGCTTCTAGTATCTGAGGGGACGGGAATCTCTTACCCAGCGAGGTCACCGTCTCGTAGTTCTGCTGCATGACGTCCCTGTAGAGGGCTCTCTGAGCGGGGTCCAGCAGAGCCCCCTGCCCCTGGGTGAAATACACAGCCACCTCCTCGAAGGTCACCGGCATCTGGAACAACAAGAGTCCCCCACTCAGCACCTGCTGCCCCAGCCACAATCCCACTAATCATGGGGGAGGAAGCTTGGAAAAGCAGAATCCTCCCCCCACCCCTGCTCAGAGCAGCCAGGAGGCTTCAGGGGGTGGGAGAAGGTGAGAGCTCCTTGCCCCCCAGCACACGGAGCAGGGCTGGGTCTTCTCATTTCCCACACACCTGCCAGTCACAGGCTGATGCGGGAAGCAGAGCTCTGAGCCGGGGACGGGGACAGGAACCCGAGCAGCTTCCCTGCGTATTTCACAGCAGCCTCTGGCCAGTGGGGTCGGGCTCCAGCACTGGGAGTCTGCTCAGTTTTCCCAGCCCTGCCCAGGGGGGTGTTGTGCACGGCCCAGGCTGGCTCCCCCCGCCCCGCCCCCACCGGGGCTGGCGGCAGCTTTCCCGGGCCCCGGGCGGGAATCGCAGCCAGCTCCGCTGGGAGCAGCCTGGGGCCAAACCTCCCCCTGCAGCCCGGGGGTGCCGGGGGGGGCGGGTCTCTCTCACCTTCCCTCCGAGCGGGGCCCCCGGGGCAGGGGCCGGGCCGGGCTGGGGGCTCTGCCCTGGGAGAGGCTCCTGGGGGGGGAGCAGCGGGAAGGGCCCTGCTGGAGATTCCCCTCTCCCGGCTGCAGCCAGGGCTCCGGGCTCCCAGCACCAGCCGCCCCCCGGGGCTCGGGGATCTCGCCAGGAGCCTGGGAGCCAGAGTCACCGCAGCGGCTGCGAGTCACTTCCTGCGGCCGGGCCTGAGCCCAGCGCTCGCTGCCCGGAGCCGCCTCCCGGCTGCTCCTGGGTCCTAGCGCTGAAGGGATCGCGCTGCAGCATCTCGGGGTCCGGCTCCTGTTCCACTCCCAGGCGCTAAGGTCAGAAGGGCCTGTCATGAGCGTCTAACCCAGGAGTTCTCATGACCAAATTTTTGGTGGCCTCAGGCCTGGTCTACACTATGAGTTTATCTGTTTAGATCAATTTAACTCTGCACCTCCCCACACAACAAAGCCATTTTTGTTGACTTAAAGGGCTCTTAAAATCAATTTCTGTACTCCTCCCTGACGAGGGGATTAGCACAGGGCTGCCTGGGGGGGGCTAAGTGGGGCAATTTGCCACAGGGGCCCCCACGAGAGTTTTTTGGGGCCCCTGGAGCGGGGTCTTTCAGTCGCTCCGGGGACCTGGGAAAACTTTTGCAGGGCCCGGAGCTTCTTCGTTCCCAGTCTTCGGCGGCGAGGGGTCCTTCCGCTCCGGGGCGGAAGGACCCCCCACCTCCGAATTACTGCTGAAGCAGGACCCGCTGCCGAAGTGCAGCAGGGTCTTCGGCGGTATTTTGAAAGCGGGGGGCTCCTTCCATTCCAGGACCCACCGCCGAAGTGCCCCAAAGACCCATGGCAGGGACCCCCTGCCGCCGAAGTACCACCGAAGACCCCACTGTACTTCGGTGGCAGGTCCCGCTTCGGCAGTAATTCAGCAGCAGGGGGGTCCCTGCCATGGGCCTTTGGGGCACTTCGGCAGCGGGTCGCGGAGTGGAAGGACCACCCACCGCTGAATTACCACCAAAGCGGGGGGGGGCCACTACCGAAGACCCCAGGCCCCTGGAATCCTCTGGGCAGCCCTGGATTAGCATTGAAATCAACACTGCTGGGTCGAATTTGGGATAGTGCGGACGCTATTCAACAGTATTGACCTCCAGGAGCTATCCCAGAGTGCTCCATTGCGAATGCACTGGCCAGGTAGACAGGAAAAACATTAGGAACTTTGGAATTTCATTTCCTGTTTGGCCAGCGTGGTGAGCTGATCAGCATAGGTGACCATGGAGTCCCAGAGTCGCAAAAGAGCTCCAGCATGGACCGAATGGGAGGTACTGCATCTGAGCACTGTATGGGGAGACGAATCCGTGCTGTCAAATGAAATGCCAGAATTTTGAAAAAATCTCCAAGGGCATGAAGGACAGAGGTTATAACAGGAATCTGCAGCAGTGCCGCATGAAGCCTACTAAAGAACCAGAGAAGCAAACGGCCTCTCCGGGGCAGAGCCCCAGACATACAACTTCTATGATGAGCTGCATGCCATTCTAGGGAGTGCCCCTACAACTACCCCACCCCTGTACTTCCTTCCCCCCCCCCAGGCTACCTTGGCAGTTATGCCCCCATTGGTGTGATGAACTAATAAAGAATGCATGAATTTGAAACAATAATGACTTTATTGCCTCTGCAAGCGGAGATCAAAGTGGGGAGAGGAGGGCGGTTGGATTACAGGGAAGTACACTGAAGGACTGTCTGGATATGTGGACGCTCTACTCAGACCCTATGCCACCAGCACTCCCAGCTATCTCCATGACACCACTGATTTCCTGAGGAAACTACAATGCATTGGTGACCTTCCAGAAAACACCATCCTAGCCACCATGGATGTAGAGGCTCTCTACACAAACATCCCACACACTGATGGAATACAAGCTGTCAGGAACAGTATCCCTGATGATGCCACAGCACAACTGGTTGCTGAGCTCTGTACCTTTATCCTCACACACAACTATTTCAAATTTCATGACAATATATATCTCCAGATCAGTGGCACCGCTATGGGCACCCGCACAGCCCCACAATATGCCAATATTTTTATGGCCGACCTGGAACAACGCTTCCTCAGCTCCCGTCCACTCACGCCCCTTCTCTACCTACGCTACATTGATGACATCTTCATCATCTGGACCCATGGGAAGGAGACTCTGGAAAAATTCCACCATGATTTCAACAGCTTCCACCCCTCCATCAACCTCAGCCTGGACCTATCTACACGGGAGGTCCACTTCCTAGACACCACGGTGCAAATAAGTGGTGGTCACATTAACACCACCCTATACCGAAAACCTACCGACCGCTATGCCTACCTTCATGCCTCCAGCTTCCATCCCGGGCACACCACAAGATCCATTGTCTACAGCCAAGCACTGAGGTACAACTGTATCTGCTCTAACCCCACAGACAGAGACCAACACCTAGAAATTCTCCACCAAGCATTCTCAAGACTACAGTACCCACACGAGGAAATAAGGAAACAGATCAACAGAGCCAGACGTGTACTCAGAAGCCTCCTACTGCAAGACAAACCCAAGAAAGAAACCAACAGGACTCCACTGGCCATCACATACAGTCCCCAGCTCAAACCCCTCCAACGCATCATCAGGGATCTACAACCCATCCTGGACAATGATCCCACACTTTCACAGGCCTTGGGTGGCAGGCCAGTCCTCGCCCACAGACAACCTGCCAACCTGAAGCATATTCTCACCAACAACTGCACACCGCACCATAGTAACTCTAGCTCAGGAACCAACCCATGCAACAAACCTCGATGCCAACTCTGCCCACATATCTACACCAACAACACCATCACAGGACCTAACCAGATCAGCCACACCATCACCGGTTCATTCACCTGCACGTCCACCAATGTAATATATGCCATCATATGCCAGCAATGCCCTTCTGCTATGTACATCGGCCAAACTGGACAGTCTCTAAGGAAAAGGATAAATGGACACAAATCAGACATTAGGAATGGCAATATACAAAAAGCTGTAGGAGAACACTTCAACCTCCCTGGCCACACAATAGCAGATTTTAAGGTGGCCATCTTACAGCAAAAAAACTTTAGGACCAGACTCCAAAGAGAAACTGCTGAGCTCCAGTTCATCTGCAAATTTAACACCATCAGTTTAGGACTAAACAAAGACTGTGAATGGCTTGCCAATTACAGAACCAGTTTCTCCTCCCTTGGTTTTCACACCTCAGCTGCTGGAACAGGGCCCCATCCTCCTGATTGATCTAACCTCCTTATCTCTAGCTTGCTTCTTGCTTGCTTATATACACACACCTGCCCCTGGAAATTTCCACTGCTTGCATCCGAAGAAGTGGGTATTCACCCACGAAAGCTCATGCTGCAAAACGTCTGTTAGTCTATAAGGTGCCACAGGATTCTTTGCTGCTTCTACAGAACCAGACTAACACGGCTACCCCTCTGATACAGGGAAGTAGAGTAAACCAAAGGGGTGGGTTTTCATCAAGGAGAAACAAACAGAACTTTCACACTGTAGCCTGGCCAGTCATGAAACTGGTTTCAAAGCTTCTCTGATGCACAGCGCGTCCTGCTGTGCTCTTCTAACCGCCCTGGTGTCTGGCTGCGCATAATCAGCGGCCAGACGATTTGCCTCAACCTCCCACTCCATCATAAACGTCTCCCCCTTACTCTCACTGATATTGTGGAGCACACAGCAAGCAGCAATAACGATGAGAATATTGGTTTTGCTGAGGCCTAACCGAGTCAGTAAACTGCACCAGGGAGCTTTTAAACATCCAAAGGCACATTCTGCCACTGTTCTGCACTTGCTCAGCCTATAGTTGAACTGCTCCTTACTACTGTTCAGGCTTCATGAGCCATGGGAGCAAGGGGTAGGCTGGGGTAGGTGCGACCGTGTGGTGCTGCCCTGGGAGAGCAGCCTGAGGCAGAAGCCTCCAGCTGGCATGATATTCCAGGCAGGACTGAATCTCCATTAGATGAAACTTAAAGAAGAGAATGACCTGGAGTCAGTCCCATTTTTGTCCAGGTGCCCCCCTGCGGCCAACCTCACTGAGGCTGGCCAGGAGCACCCATGTCTGCCCAGGCACCCCCGACCAACCTAACCGAGGTTGGCCAGGAACACCCACGGGACGATGATGATGGCTAGCAGTCCTATTGTACTGTCTGCCGTCCACAAGGGAAGGCAAGGGGATGCTGCTGTGTAGCTGAGCGGGCTCCATGCTTGCCGTGGTATGTCGTCTGCATGGGTAACCCAGGAAAAAAGGCGAGAAATGATTTTTTGCCATTGCTTTCAAGGAGGGAGGGGGGCCTGACGACATGTATGCAGAACCACCCGTGACAATGTGTTTGCCCCATCAGGAACTGAGATCTCAACCCAGAATTCTAATGGGCAGCGGAGACGGTGGGAACTGTGGGATAGCTACCCACAGTGCAACGCTTCGAAAGTTGACCCTAGCCTTGGTACTGTGGACGCACACCGCCGACTCAATGCGCTTAGTGGGGGCACACACAATCGACTGTATCAAATTGATTTCTAAAAAATTGACTTCTATTAAATTGACCTAAATTCTTAGCGTAGACATACCCTCAGAGTGCAGCGAGCAACTCTCGCTGGTGGCTGCTCAAACACTATTTCCTAAAATACTTAATTAACTTTAGCAAAAACCATGAGATGTGCACACAGGCAGTGGTCGGCAACATGTCTGTACATGGACACAAGTGTCCACAGTAAAAATGTTGAAGTCCATGGGGGCTGCTCCCCGTCCTTGCTGTTGCTGGTGGAGGCGCGGCCAAGCGGCTCTGCACGATGCCTCCGTTCTCCCTTCCTGAGCGCTGACTCCACAGCTCTGAGCCCTCCTCTGGCTCCTACTTGTGCTGCCGCTGCTTCCGGGAGCTGCTTGAGGAAAGTTGCATGGAGCCTGAACACACCTCCCGCACCTCACACTCCTGCCCCAGCCCTGATCCCCCTCCCGCCCTCCAAACCCCTTGGTCCCAGCTTCAAGCCCCCTTCTGCACCCCAAATCCCTCATCCCCAGCTCCACACCACAGCCTGCACCCACAGCCAGAGCCCTCACCCCCCCCACACACACCCAACCCCCTGCTCCAGCCCAGAGCCCCCTCAATGTCCATCACTGAGTCTGGTAATTTTGTCAAGTGTCCATTGTGCAACATGGTGGTGCTGACCCCTGCACAGAGGTAAGCGGGGGAAGGGCCCCGCTGTTGTGGGGAACTTTCCTGGCTCATACACCCCACCCCGGTGGAATCGAATAGCAGAAGGATCTGAGTCCTTGTTCCCACTCCCTTCACCCAGGGGCCTGTCGGACCTCGAGGACACCCCATCCACTCTAGTCCCCATAACCTGGACAAGGCTGGGCCAAGGATTCCTGAGGGGCTCGACCCCAATCTTGTGATCACTCAGGACAGGGGTGACAGTGTCCCCACTGCGGGGTACTCTCTTCACTCTGGATGCTTCCCTGACATCTTCACTGACCACTGCATAGAGTTCAGAACAAATACAATTCATTAAACAGCAAGTAACTAAAAATAATGGGAAAGGTGAAAAGAAAACACGTCACCACGCTCTGTGGGCACAGGGGGAACCACAACCAGTGTCTCTGGATTGTCAGGGTAGTTCACAGACTGTTCCTCACAGGCCCTGACTGTGCTGCAGGTTGGACACATGCTCTAGTGATGGCCACATGCCCTCAGGCTCTAGGTGGCAGGACCCTGCTACCCAGCATCATTTCCTGTCAGAGTTATGCTCCCCCTCCAAGTTTGGCTTGCAAGGTCCCTTGGCAGAGGGTATCTCACTGCGCTGGGCCCTCTGCCCAGGGTCCCCCTCACTCTTCCCAGCTACTGACAGCCCCCGGCTCCAGACTGCCCCAGCCCCAGCTCCCCTCTGCCTCAGCTCGGCTCCCTGGGCTGCACCTCTCTGCTTGTGGAGGCTGCTGCTCTGACTCCAGCCCACTCAGGTTGCTGCTCTCCCCTTAGCTCTGCCCTTCTCTGGCAGGCAGCTCCAGCTCACACAAAGGACGGGCTCCCGACTCTCTCTTTGGCCTGCCTGCCCTGTCAACAAGGCTGACCTAAAGCAGTATCCTCTCCCCATTGGCCCTGGGGACCACTCTCAGGGTATTGATTTCTCACTGGCCCTTCCCCTGGCTTTTGGTACGGCGAGAGGGCCAACCAAAAACCCCACTAAGTTTCAGTAAGAGGCCAACAGTCCCCTTACCCAGATACACATCCATATAATCGGTTTCAGAGTAGCAGCCGTGTTAGTCTGTATCCGCAAAAAGAACAGGAGTACTTGTGGCACCTTAGAGACTAACAAATTTATTTGAGCATAAGCTTTCATGGGCTACAGCCCACTTCATCAGATGCATGTAGTGGAAAATACAGTAGGAAGATATATATATACACACAGAGAACATGAAACAATGGGTGTTACCAAATACACTATAAGGAGAGTGATCAGTTAAGGTGAGCTATTATCAGCAGGAGAGAAAAAGGTCAACTTAGGTTTGGAGTGTAGATGCCCCTTACAAGCAAAGGGATTTCTCTCACCCAAGAGCTTTCAGCAGTCCCTGCTCACTGGGAAGCCTTCCAGCGAGGATCACTGCCCCCAGTTCAACGATGCTCCTGTTGTCTTTCAAGAGATCTTGCTACTGTGAGTAGAGATGGGGGAGGAGAAGTGGCCAGAGGCCTTCCTCCCCCTTTATACTCCCACCCTTTATAGTGTAAAAGTCATTGCTGGGTGATGGCCTATGTGAGCTTTAAACCGTCTTTCAAATGAATTGTAAATGTCTTTGTTTACCGCCTTCCTCCTGTTGGTGGACGGCCAGATAGTAGTTTTCTAACATAGATGGTCAGTTCTTTGTCGTCTCTGAGAAGTTAGTCTGTGGGGTGTTCCCCAGAACGTCAACATATTTCAGTAACAAATAAAGCTACCATACATCCGGGTTTTCCCAGGCAGAGCTTCTTTTTGGAACCCGTTTCTCTGTCCGAGCGTGATTTTCCCATAACAGCAAACGTCCAGGGGGTTTGCAGAGCAGATGGGCTACAGCTCAGAAATAGCCCTGATTGGTCACCTTCCCAACTGGTCTATTCCCCAGCATCCACAGCTGATCGGTCCATTCCTCTGCATCTGTAGCTGATTGATTGCTGCCAGATCCCACCCACCCACCCAGGCCCCAGCTCCCAGCCCTGGGGAGCGGGTCCTGCAGGCAGGTGCTGACGGACGGCTGTTGCTGTGTTCTGGGCTTGTATCAGCGCCCTGCCACTGTGACAGTGACCGACACTGCCCTCACTTCGTGAGTACTCCCCCCGCAACCCTCCAGCACCCACAATTCTACCCCCCAGCTCCCACTCCTCGTCAGTGTCCTCTTTTTGGGCACGTGGAATATGGTCACCCTAGTAACAAACATACAGTAAAATCTCACTATTCTACCCATTTTCTTCTGTAGCGGCTAAACCACTTTCACTTCTCGCCTCATTATTTGGTTGTATTACTTGCAAAAGTTTTAGCATCATTATACTAAAAGAAAGAGAAAGAAACACAAGTCTTCCCATCTACAAATGATCTGGACTAACCTAGAAAAACCCGGGAACTAATTTCACCAATAGATGCAAACAGGGCTCTAGGATCTGTAAGGTCAAACTGTGCTTTAGAGTCCATGGAATTTCCCCAGCCACTCCTGGCTCTGTGGCACTTTCTTCTCCAGCCCTCTTGAGTCTGACTTAGGATCACAGACATCAAACCTGTGATTCCTAGGCATGGAGAGCCAGGGACACGGTGGTAAGTGACACCTTGAGAGGCAGAGGGGAAGATAAAACTGTCCATTGCTGGGACAGAGGCAGCTCTGTGGAGAGTGGAGTGAGTCCCTGCTCCCACTTTTTTAGCATCTAGTTAATTCTGGTGCATAAGGAAGAAAATGTACAAACACTCAATGCTTTACAGCAGGGCCTGGAGTAATGTGAGACTATCTGGGAATGAGACAATCCGGCCCCAAAGTGGGAACTCCGGGACTAATGACCACCCAGCAAAAGGGAGGAGGTCAGAACACGTAAGTAAAGGTATGATTTTGCTACGGATTCGAAGAAGTCACAGAATCTGTGACTTCCAGAGACCTCTGCGACGTCAGCCCATGGCGGCTCAGAGCTGTGGGGTCCCCGAAGCTCTAAGCTGCTGCAGGCTGTGGGGGTACCCCACAACACTCAGCTACCGGGCTGGCCCCCAGATCTATGAGTCGCTGTGGGGGGCAAGGCCGCCCCGGAGCTCCGAGCCATGGGAGGCAGGGGGCCAATCCAGCTCCCAGCCAGGGCCCCCACATCTGCCCAGCTGCCATGGGACCCCAGAGCCCCAGCAATGGGTGCTGCAGCCTTCTCTCGCCCCATTTTGTCTCGGATATTATTAGTAAGAGTCCCGGACAGGTCACAGGCTTCTGTGAATATTTCTTTATTGCCTGTTACCTGTCCATGACTTTTATTAAAGATATCCATGACAAAATCTTAGGCTTACATATAAGATGCTCAGGATGAGGTTACACTAGGAAATCTGGTGGAGGGTCACAGAGATGCGCTGGCTAATCCCGACCACATTTCCTACCGTAGACAGATGCTCGGAAGCACAGTTGGGATCTCCAGGCCTCTCACAAATGGCTCTGTGGGAATCAGCCCCTCTCAGTGGTGCTGTCTGAATGCAGAGGGGGCAGGGAGATGGGGCAGAGGGAGAGAGTGATGAGGCAGCACCTCGCTACCCCTGTGCTCTCCCTCGCCTCTTATCCCATGATCCTCAAACACTCGATAGCCCAGCACTGAGCTCCACCAGCCCCAATCATTCAATCCCCAGTTCCCTCCCCAAAACCCACCCTCCGGGTCCCTCAATACTTGATCCCCCAGAACCCAATGCCCAGGGGGATTTGGGGGAGGGGAGAAGTTACCAGCCCCCAGGGACACTCCCCCTGCAGGGAACAGGTCAGTGGGGTGGCCCAACCCAGGGGCTGGTCGAAGATGGGGGAGGGGACAGGTGTCTAGAGAGAAGGTGGGGCCTGGCCCAAGTGTCTTTCTCCTCATCTCCATGGCAGGGGGATCCCGGCTGGGAGGGGAAGGAAGAGGGGGAACTTCAGCCAGGCAGAGGGAGCATCTGGAGGAGTTTCTCTCTTTCCCTTCCCCCACCTGTAGCCCATCAGCTCAGAAGCCAGGGCTGCAGCAGGGAGGAGGGACTGACCGGGGAAGAGCCAGAGAGTCACTGACCAGCTTATGCTCGGCTGCAGCTGGATCCTCACCTCAGCAATGGGCAGCTGGATCTTGGGAGCCTAACACCCCTGATGTGTGTGGGAACGAGGAAATGGGTTTGTCACCATGGCCAGCCCTAGTCAGGGCCCTGAGAGAATTTCCCTGCTCTGTGGAGGAGCCTGAAATGACAGTTCCACTTGGAGCATTTTCCACACTGAGAACATCTCAGAGGTTTCTTCCCTGTGTGGATTTGTGGATCCCTGATATTCCAGGAACACCAAATGAAGCTTCCACCACATTCAAGGTCTCTCTGTTGTGTGGATCACTGATGCTTGAAGTCAAATTGAATCTTTTCCTGCAGTCAAGCTATTTCTAGGGTCTCTCACCTTTGTGCATTTTCTGATGTTTGGTCAGCTCTGAACTCTTACTGAAGCTTTCCCCACAATCAAAGCATTTATACGGTCTCTCGCGTGTGTGGATTCTCCCATGTTGATTAAGGTTTGAGCACTGACTGAAAGTTTTCCCACACTCCAGGCATTTATAGGGTTTCTCTCCTGTGTGAGTTTTGTGATGTGTATTAAGGGTTGATTTCAAACTGAAACTTTTCCCACACTCAAGACATTTATAGGGTCTTTCTCCTGTGTGGATTCTCCTATGTTTAGTAAGGGATGAACTTTCCATAAAACTTTTCCCACACTTAAGGCATTTAAAGGGTCTCTCTCCTGTGTGAACTCTCTGGTGTATAGTAAGATATGACTTCTGAATAAAACTTTTCCCACACTCAAGGCACTTAAAGGGTCTCTCTCCTGTGTGGACTGCCTGATGTCTAGTAAGTTTTGTTCTGACAATAAAACTTTTCCCACAGTCAAGGCATTTATAGGGTTTGTCACCAGTGTGGATTCTCTGATGCTTAATAAAGAATGATTGACGAAAGAAACTTTTCCCACACTCAAGGCATTTATAGGGTCTTTCTCCTGTGTGGATTCTCCCATGTTTAGTAAGGGATGAACTTTCCATAAAACTTTTCCCACACTCCAGGCATTTGTAGGGTCTTTCTCCCACGTGGATTCGCTCATGTTTAATAAGGGATGAACTTTCCAAAAAACTTTTCCCACACTCAAGGCATTTATAGGGTCTCTCTCCTCCATGGATTCTTCCATGTTGAGTAAGATGTGAGCTTTGACTGAAAGTTTTCCCACAGTCCAGGCATTTATAGGGTCTTTCTCCTGTGTGGATTCTCCCATGTTTAATAAGGGATGAACTTTCCATAAAACTTTTCCCACACTCAAGGCATCCATAGGGTCTCTCTCCTGTGTGGGTTCTCTGATGTGTAGTAAGTTTTGAGTTATGAATAAAAGTTTTCCCACACTCCAGGCATTTATAAGGTCTCTCTCCTGTGTGGGTTCTCTGATGTGTAATAAGATGTGACTTCTGAATAAAACTTTTCCCACACTGGAGGCATCCATAGGGTCTCTCTCCTGTGTGGATTCTCTGATGTTTAGTAAGCTTTGAGTTCTGATTAAAAGTTTTCCCACAGTTCAGGCATTTATAAGGTCTCTCTCCTGTGTGGGTTCTCTGATGCGTAGTAAGCTTTGAGTTATGAATAAAAGTTTTACCACACTCAAGGCATTTATAAGGTCTCTCTGCTGCGTGAACTTTCTGGTGTATAGTAAGTTGTGACTTCCGAATGAAGCTTTTCCCACAGTCCAAGCATTTATGGGCTTTCTCTCCTGTATGGATTGCCTGATGTCTAGTAAGTTTTGGTCTGTCAACAAAACTTTTCCCACAGTCGAGGCATTTATAGGGTTTGTCACCTGTGTGGATTCTCCTATGTTTAATAAGGTATGAGCTCTGACCAAAAGTTTTCCCACAGTCCAAGCATTTATATGGTTTCTCGCCGGTGTGGGTTCGCTCATGTTTAATAAGGTTCCATCGCGTACTGAAAAATTTCTCACACTGAAGGCATTTATAGCATCTCTCTCCCGTGTGGATTTTCCTATGTTGAATAAGGTGAGTGTGCTGAGTGAAAGTTTTCCCACATTCCAGGCATTTATGGGGTTTCTTGCCTGTGTGAATTTTGTGATGTGTATTAAGGGTTGATTTCAAATTGAAACTTTTCCCACACTCAAGGCATTTATAGGGTCTTTCTCCTGTGTGGATTCTCTGATGTGCAGTAAGGTATGAACTCTGACTAAAACTTTTCCCACACTCAAGACATTTATATGGTTTCTCTCCTATGTGCAGTCTCTGGTGCACAATAAAGTTTGATTTCTCACTGAAGCTTTTCCCACAGTCTACACATTTATAGGACATTTCTCCTGTGTGGGTTCTCCAATGTTTAATAAGACTTGCACTAAAATGGAAACTTTTCCCACAGTCAAGGCAATTGTAGGGTTTCTCTTCATTGTGACTTGTCTGCTGGACTGTGGTTTCCTTGGGATCCTTGCATCCTCCACCATGTTGAATTGATTCATCCAGTTTCTTCGTGGGATAGTTTCCCAGCTGCATCTCTGATCGGTGTCGATCTCCCCAGGCATTTCCTTGTTCCAAGCACTGGGAAAAATTCCCTTCAGCTCTGCTCAAAAACCTCTCCTGCGGTTCCACTTGCTCAGGACCTTCCTGTTGCTGATTCTCCTCCTTGTTCTCACTCGCTGTCCTATCACCTGCTGGAGGAGAAAGAATCCAGACAGGAGTCACTGCCTGTGCTGAGAGGAAAGGACAGAAAGGGGAATAGCAAGACGGAAAATACAACACAGTGATTGTTAGGGAGATGGAGACATTGGATTCTCCCTCCACATCCCATCCAAACACTCCCAGGGAACGAAAGTCAGGGAGGAAATTCCCGACAGCCAACAGGATGGGTGGGAAGCCATGACTGATATTTGCTTTCAGGATAGGACACCTGCTGACTGCAGCCCTCACCTGGGTGAGACGGGGCAGAACTGGGGGCTCTCGCTCATGGCACATTTTGAGAGTCCCAGCTTTTTCCTTCACTCTCGAGATGGTTCTTTCTCAGTTGCCCTGACTCCTCACCTGTGCGGGTGTCTCTTGGGCTCACACTTTCCTCATCGGCCTCGAGATCCGGGACCCATGGCTCTTCCCCTCGTTCCAGCCGGGCGATCAGGTCAGGTTTGGGAATGGGAAATCCTGCACAGGGGATGAAATCAGGGAACGTCAGGGCACATGGAGCATTGGTAGAGTATTTGTCACAGGGAACATTCCCTGAGTTTAACCTGACCCTACATGGGACTGCGGTAACCCAGACCCTTTGGGAGCAGCAGATATCTGGGGGTGGGGGTGAGGTGTTGCCATGCCCTCACTTGGAGGCCTCTGGGTAGATGCATCTGGGGGACTTTCTGGCACACACAGCTCTGGTGTTAAACTCCTGCCTATTTCCAAACCAGCACGTAGGTCCTGGAACTAGCTGTGCTGGGGGAGCTGCCGCACCTCCTGGCTTGAAGTGGTTTCCTTTATATCCAGGGTTTATAGTTTGGTTCAATGGCTCTCAGCGCCCCCCACTGTACAACCTGTCTCAGCACCCCTGAGCCTGCAGCACCGAGAGCCTCCCCGTGGATGGAGCTAGTCCCAAGAGGGCCAGTGAGTGCTTTGTGAAGGAGAAATAACACAGGCAGGGCAATCCCCTGCTTCTGGCCCCTTGACGACTGGAGAGATGGGGACGAATTAGCCTGTCCATTAGGTTTCTGCCTCCCCTGTTCCCTCGAAGGGGGTGTGGAGATGCACGTCCCTCTCACAGTGGAGCTGTGGACTCTACAAGGGTTTCTGAACCTTTTTCTCTCTGAGCCCCCCCCCCCCCCCCGGTATAAAAATGCCACAGCCCACCTCTGCCTCACCAACTGGTTTTTTGCATATAAAAGCCAGGGCCAGCATTAGGGAGTAGGGAGCAGGGCAATTACCCAGGGTCCCACGCCACATGTGGCCCTGCAAAGCTAAGTTGCTCAGGCTTCAGCTCCAGCCCCATGCAGTGGGGCTTCCATTTTGTGCCCTGGGCCTCACGAAATCTAATTCTGGCCCTGCCTGGTGGCCCCCCTGAAACCTGCTCATGGCCCCACAGGGGCCCCTGGTTGAGAACCACGGCACTATGTGACCCCAACTGAGCAGAGTCAGACATGCAGACCCCATGGCTTAAAATAGCTGAGGGGACGGGAATCTCTTACCCAGCGAGGTCACCATCTCGTAGTTCTGCTGCATGACGTCCCTGTAGAGGGCTCTCTGAGCGGGGTTCAGCAGAGCCCCCTGCCCCTGGGTGAAATACACAGCCACCTCCTCAAAAGTCACCGGCATCTGAAACAACAAGAGTCCCCCACTCAGCACCTGCTGCCCCAGCCACAATCCCACTAATCATGGGGGAGGAGGCCCAGAGAAGCAGAATCCTCTCCCCACCCTGCTCAGAGCACCCAGGAGGCTTCAGGAGGCGGGAGAAGGTGAGAGCTCCTTGTCCCCCAGCACACGGAGCAGGGCTGGGTCTTCTCATTTCCCACACGCCTGCCAGCCCCAGGCTGATGCGGGAAGCAGAGCTCTGAGCCGGGGACAGGGACAGGAATCCCAACAGCTTCCCTGCGTATTTCACAGCAGCCTCTGGTCAGTGGGGTCAGGCTCCAGCCCTGGGAGTCTGGTCAGTTTTCCCAGCCCCCTCCATGGGCCTGTTCTGCACGGCCCAGGCTGGCTCCCCCCGCCCCGCCCCCACCGGGGCTGGCGGCAGCTTTCCCGGCCCCCGGGCGGGAATCGCAGCCAGCTCCGCTGGGAGCAGCCTGGGGCCAAACCTCCCCCTGCAGCCCGGGGGTGCCGGGGGGGGGCGGGTCTCTCTCACCTTCCCTCCGAGCGGGGCCCCCGGGGGAGGGGCCGGGCCGGGCTGGGGGCTCTGCCCTGGGAGAGGCTCCTGGGGGGGAGCAGCGGGAAGGGCCCTGCTGGAGATTCCCCTCTCCCGGCTGCAGCCAGGGCTCCGGGCTCCCCGCACCAGCCGCCCCCCGGGGCTCGGGGATCTCGCCAGGAGCCGGGGAGCCAGAGTCACCGCAGCGGCTGCGAGTCACTTCCTGCTGCCGGGCCGGAGCCCAGCGCTCGCTGCCCGGAGCCGCCTCCCGGCTGCTCCTGGGTCCTAGCGATCAACGCAGCAAATTGCAGCCCCTGCCCCAGACTCTGCCCTCTGGGGCCCCACCGCCCCTGGGCACGGGCGGCTTCTCCCCAAATTAAAGGGGCATCGTGCATAGAAGCCTCCCTATTAGTGACTGGACAGAAAAGAGACATCCCGACCCCAGGGCGGGGGGAGAAGGGGCGTTTCTGATGGAGACTGGGGATTGTTCCAGAGACTCCCCGAAATCCTCAAGCCCATGGGGGTGAGAGCTGCTGATCCTAGAGAGGCTGCCCTGAGCCCTAGCAGCAGGGGACACATTTCTCGGGGACACTGACTCTGTGGGACACCTCACCCTACACAAAGGAATGTCGTTTTTCCGGTGCTTAATTTGTGCCTCTGGGCTGGGCGGTTCAGAGCCCCGGCACCTCTGGGCTTGCTGCATCAATTATGAATGTAAAAAAAAAATCTCTGTGGGAGTTTCTGCCATAGGATTTGGAAAGAGGCTGAGAATGTATTTACATCTCAGGTAAACAGACCCCTCGAGCTAAGGGGAGAGGGGGGTGACCCCCTTCCATTGCACCGGAGGGGGCAGGAACTGCACAATTTTAATTTTAGCAGAGACATAGCTCTGGCAGAGGAGAAAGCTGCAGGACTCTGCCCTGCAAACAGAGGGCCTGTCGCCTGGCTCAGAGCTGGAAATAGACTTTTGTCTGGAGCTCACCCTCAGAAGAATCCATTTGAAAGGTTCATTGGATTCTGGAAGAGCTCGATCCAGCCGCTGTGTTTAAATTGAACTGTTCCGTGACTTCGGGGAAAAGTAACAGACTGTTGCACATGGAGGCCTTCAAGGCGGAACAACCTTAACATTCCTCTGCCTGTTCCAGGACAGGGCTGGACTTTTCACAACACCCCTTCCTGGGCACCTTCGGGGCTGGGCAGAGTCGGGGCTCTGAAACCTGGCAAGGGGAGAGGATCTCAGACCCCAGCATCAGCTCTGCTAATTTTAGCTCTACAGCCCAAGCCCCTCTCCCCGCCCCCGACCCCAGCCAGAGTCTGCTGACCCCCACTCTGAGACTTGTTGCAGTGTCTTCTTTTCCTTGAGTTTTTGTTTTGTTTTATTTTTGAAATGTAGATAAACCCTGACTGAGGCAGGGTCCTGTGTTAATGAGCGCTGCAGTGTGTGATCCCCTCATTAAAGATCATATAATAACGCACGGACATTTAGCGCAGAGAATTATTTAATAGGCAGATATTACATCCTCCAATCTTGCCCCTTTTCTCTCCAATAATCAAATATTGCGGTACACATTTTCCCTTATATTCACTTACTGAATTTTACTGCACCGCCCTCCCTCAGATGTTGATCTCTTTCTGTGAAGGATTACTAATATAATCAGTGCATAAAGATAACTTATTTGTCCTTTAAATACCCACTTGAGAGGAAACCTTTCTGATTTTTGCTTTTTTCCTGTCGACTTAGCCAATATGTATAAATTGTCTCAGATTTTTCCTCATTATCAAATGTTGCTATAAATTCTCCTCAACATTCACAGATTATTTTTGTCTGGAATTACTGAATGATACCAGATTCCCTCAGTTTGGGAGGAAATTGACCGCCCTGAGTCATTCCCACCGGGGGAGTTTGAGATTTAAACCTAACAAGGATCAACTTTCCCAGCAACATTTGAAAATGGAGATGTTTCCTCCCTGTTCAAGGAGCTGTGGTGTTGATATGGGGATGCCGGCAAATCAGTCCCACTGAGACATGGCAAACGTCTCTCCACGTTGGGCTGACTGAGGCATTGCTTGGAGCTGCCTCTCTGGTCACAGGCTACCAGCACCCATGCAAAATGTGGTGCTGTCTTGGCTGGCTGAGCCAGACGTGCAGGAGACAGAAGGCAAAAGGAGAGAGAGAGAGAGCAGAAGAACTGGTGGGGGGAGAAAATGATGCATGAGGAGAAGGGTGGCAGCAGACCCCCAAGTCTTACAGCTGAGGGGGAGTTCAGGATTTAGCTGAAGCTGATGGAGTTGAGGATGTCGTCAGATTTCCCCACTCTTGACTAGCCTTGGTCAGGTCGTCCTTGAGCATCAGCACGAGGAAAGCCCAACAGTGCCATGCTGATGCTGGGTCTCAGGTTTGGTAGCCATGATGGTCAATCTTGCTCCTTTCTGTCCCTGGGAGCCCCAGATAAAATGTCCAAGCAGGAGAGCGAAGCAGCTCCCATTAACAATAACCTTTCAAGACACATGTGAGATTACAGCTATAACATTCCCTCCCATTTCCACAATCTTTCAGCCCCTAGCCCCAGTGATTGCAATGGGACTGAGGTAGGATTAGGCGGATGGTGAGCTAAGTTCCCTGTAAGCTGCGTGGCTACGCAGCAGCCTATTTAACGCTGTGCCGAGAACCCACCTGGGGACCCACGGAGGCTGGGAGAGGGGCACCCCTCCCCCGGCCCCTACCTAGACCGGTGCCCAACCTGCCATAGCCAGGGCCACTGCCCAGCCCCTACTATGACGTGGATTGGACCTGCCGCGGCTGGGGTGCACCTACCGTGGCCCAGCCCCAGCTATGGTGGCCTGGCCCGACCCCAAACCTGAACTCAGGTGGCATGGCCCAGCCATGAGCCCGGGGGGGCCAGCATGGATCCAGCCAGCTCGGAGACAGCCACAGCCAGGGCAGTCCGGGCCGAACCCAGGCGGCCATGCCCAAAGCCAGCCACAGCCACGGCAGTGTAGCCTGGCCTGGGCACAGCTGCAGCATCCCGGCCTGAACCCAGCCATGGTGGCCTGGCCCAGCCCTGAACCCGGGTGGCCTGACATGGACCCAGCTGCAGCAGCGTGGCCCAGCCAAGCCTGAACCTGGTCAGCCCGACCCGGACCCAGCCGCGGTCAGGGTGGCTTGGCCTGGCCCTATAATGGGGCACCCCTCTCTGAACTTAGCACTGGCCCAGACCTGCGGGGGCCAGGTGATGGGAGCCTATCCTGCAGCCCCAGCCTCAGAGCTGCCGCAGCGGGGAAAGGCGCCTCTCCCACCACAGACCAGGTACAGCTGTGGGTAGAGAGATCTGGGGGGAGTCCTCAATCCCTGACGTAGCCCCAGAGCACCCCAAACCCCTCAATCCCAGCCACACCGCAAAGCCCACACACCCCTGCACCCCAACCCTCTGCCTCAGCGCTGAGCCCCCTCCCACATTCCGACCCCCTCAGCCCCACCCCCACCACATGAATTTTGCTCTGCGCACCGGTATGAAGGCGATGTGTCACACATCCACTCCAGATAGGCCCACAAAAGAAAATTAATTCTGCACATGGGTGGGAAAAATGAGAGGGAACAGTGGTGGTAAGGCTGAAAGAACAGGGGCTTTGGGAAACCCAGCTCAGGGATCAGACTCACTATCGCACAATGTGTGAGTGTATCTCCTGCAAAGAGACCTAGAGGCCAATGGTCTGCTTCTCCCCTCACAACAACTTCACGCTGGTGTAGACAGGTCACACGGCCCCAGTGGGATTACTCCTCATTAGCACCAGGGATGGGGGAGAGTAGGATGAGCCCGGGAGCCCAGTCAGACTGGTCCTGATTTGTATTGGGGTAAGGGAAGGGGGCACAATTTTTCAGTGAGTTTTGCTCTTTGGGAAGTTTGAGGAGCCTGTGACAGGGCAGGGGTGAGGTTGGTTGGGTGACCTCACTGTGCATTTCCATCCCAGGCCATGTCTGCATTGCTTTAACCTTTCACCTCACCTCTGCACTTGGCAGCCATTTCATGCAAAACAACGGAGACTGGGAGTGGGAGAAACTACATTGTACTTTATTATTCCAAAGGACAAGGAAAAGGTAACCTCCTTTCCCCACCCCCAGCCCAGCCCACTGCTCCACCCAACTCCCCCATGCACCAGCAACATTTACACACTGGCAGAAAAGTGCCAAGAAGCCAGGAGAGGCGCTGGGAGTCCATCACAAAAGCAAACACCCCAAGAGCAGGGAATCCAAAGAGCTCAAGTTAGAGTGATGCAGGGTGGTGTGGAGACAGTCGCTATCGTTCCCACACAGGACATGGTTGTAGATGGGGAGGATGTGACCGGTTGGGCTGTCATGTTCCTCATGTCCCTCTGACTTCCACAATAGGAATCTGCCTGGCTTCAAAGCTGCCCAGGTTCCCTGTGACATCCCTGGCCTCCTTCTCATCTCAGCCCAGCCTTGTCCTCTCAGCAATCAGGAGATGCTGCCCCTCCCCACAACATTCCTATTGGGCAGGATTCACAGCATTTTACAATTCAGGCACCACTTGACCGGACACTTCCAGGAGAATTCCTGTCTCTCTCTGGGTCTGATGCAGCGAGTTCACAGTTCTCAGCCTCAGCTGCCTACCCCCCAATCTCCCACCCTCTACCCCTCCTGGCTATCTCCCACATCACTGCAGGGATCAGATGGTAACTTCCTTCCCCATTTCAGTGTGAATCTAGCTCACACCCTCAGTGTTTGTGCTGAGGGATACTGATAATTGTCATTGTTCAAAGAAAAAAAAAACAATTTTTAGAAGGTCTCTTTCTATAAGTCTACAATACATAATTAAACTATTGTATGTCAAGTAAATAAGGTTTCTAAAATGTTTAAGAAGCTTCATTTAAAATTAAATTAAAATGCAGAGCCCCATGGACCAGTGGCCAGGACCTGGGCAGTATGAGTTCCGCTGCAAATCAGCTTGTGTGCCGCCTTCGGCACGCGTGCCATAGGTTGCCTACCCCTGCACCAGAGGTTGTACCGAGTGAACTCCTCAAAAGTGGGTGTGCTTCTCCTGGCCTGTTGCTCCAAAGCTCTGTAATAAAATTATTTTACTGGAAGGGTGTATGTGGCTTACATTGAATAATAAGACTGAAGTACTGTATAATGGCAATGTGTATGTGTTCATTGTTGGGAAAAGGTGTATGAGTGAAGAGTGGAAGTTTCCTTTGCAGGTTAAAAGAAGCCAAGAAGGGGAGAAGGAAAAAGAACAGAACGGGCTTCCAAAAAAACAAAACCAAACCAAAAAAACTATAGCAAGCTCAGTCCAAAGATAAGACGCTGGCCCCGTTCAAGGACACTGCTCCCAGCTAAGACTTGGCTGACAACCAAGAATCAGTGGACATTTTGGCCCTTGGAACTCCCGCAGCTTTAGTGTCTAAGGAACTTGAAGCCAGGGGAAGCTGTCACAATGTTTAACAAGGTTTCTTCGGAAGATATGGGACAAGGAACTACCCTGACAAGATAGTTACTGTTCTAAGCTAATGAGAGCTGCATATACGTTAAGGCCACCACGTTGCTAGATATGCATTTTAATCTCACCATGACCACAGGAAATTACATTATTTATTGGCCTGCAGGCAAAGCCCTACCACCAGACCTTAGGTATCAAATTCTTTTAATTGGACCACTTTAATACCTGACCGATTTCAGAATTTGCATTTACTCCTACCACAGGTGCAGAAAATTTCTGACTTAGCGGGTCAAATCCATGTGCTTCAGAACATATATCAAACTGAAAAACAGGCTTTCATACAGCCTGTAGTGTTTACTTTGTGTACTAATTATGATGTGACGTGCTACATAACTAAGGCAGGGAAACAACTCCAGAACATTATTACAATGGGACATGAATGCTTGCATTGCTTTTGTTTAGTCTAGGAATGTGGTTGTTGTAAGAAGTGTAATAACAAAATGCCTTTTATGTTTATACTAATCATGCATGATCGTTATGTCCAGCTAAGCTGTATAGGGCTAGTCCTGATCCTTTTGAGCTAGAAACAGAAATACAAGGCATGATGCAATTGGAGGTTTCAGAATGTTGGTTGTGCTAAAGACAAGCACAAAAGGGGGGAATGTGGAAACGGGGTTAAAGGATTTAAATACAGGCCTCTCAGTTGTAAGAAACAGAGCAATTGTCATGTGCTAAGTCTTAGCCTAATCTCGTGGGACCTGTAGAAGCAGGGCTCATGTCAGAAGCGGGTGGGAAGATGGCAGAGTAGAGTCAGCGTGACCCAGCCTTGAGATAGCGATGTTTTGAGAACAGAAGTGAGAGAATACAGGAATGGGCAGGACATAACAAACAAACTGCAGATGTTTTTAATTAATGCAGGCCGCTAAAATGTATAAATGCTTGTGTAATATTGCTTGTCCTTTGGAGAAACTGAGGCAGAGATGCTCTCTATCAGCTGCGTTCTTCCCTTGCAATTGCATGTCCTGAATAAAGCTGTCTCTGATTTTGTTGCTTCCAACCTGAGAGTGGAGCTTGTTTCTTCCACAACAAAAGAAGTTTACATTTCAAAGTTCAAGTCTATCTAGCGTGGAATAGCCATAATTACCATTTAAACACTTTTCAAACATGTCTCTAAAAGTTGAATCTGGGTCAATTAGCCTACAAGTTTCTTAACCCTTTCTGGCCGTGTGTCACAGAAGTTTAGATCCTGTGTGGATTCTCCCATGTTTAATGAGGTGTGATCTCTGTGTGAATTTTTTCCCACAGTCCAAGCACTTATGGGGTCGCTCTCCTGTGTGGATTGCCTGATGTCTAACAAGGGCTGACCTGTTCGTGAAACTTTTCCCACAATCCAAGCAGTTATGGGGTCTCTCTCCTGTGTGGATCCTCTGATGTATTACAAGATATGATCTCTGTGTGAAACTTTTCCCACAGTCGACGCACTTATGGTGTCTCTCGCCTGTGTGGAATGCCTGATGTCTAACAAGATCTGACCTCCGAATGAAACATTTCCCGCAGTCCAAGCACTTATGGGGTCTCTCGCCTGTGTGGACTGGCTGATGTTTAAAAAGGGCTGATCTGTCTCTGAAACTTTTTCCACAGTCTAAGCACTTAAGGGGTCTCTCTCCTGTGTGGACTGCCTGATGTTTAACAAGGTCTGACCTCTGTATGAAACTTTTCTCACAGTCCAAGCACTTATGGGGTCTCTCTCCTGTGTGGATTGCCTGATGTTTAACAAGGTCTGACTTCCATATGAAACTTTTCCCGCAGTCCAAGCACTTATAGGGTCTCTCTCCTGTGTGGAATGCCTGATGTCTAACAAGGTCTGACCTCTGAATGAAACTTTTCCCGCAGTCTAAGCACTTATGGGGTCTCTCTCCTGTATGGATTGCCTGATGTTTAACAAAGGCTGATCTGTCTCTGAAACTTTTTCCACAGTCTAAGCACTTAAGGGGTCTCTCTCCTGTGTGGATCATCTGATGTGTTGCAAGATATGATCTTTGTATGAAACTTTTCCCACAGTCCATACACTTATGGGGTCTCTCTCCTGTGTGGATTGCCTGATGTTTAACAAGGTCTGACCTCTGTATGAAACTTTTCTCACAGTCCAAGCACTTATGGGGTCTCTCTCCTGTGTGGAATGCCTGATGTTTAACAAGGTCTGACCTACGTATAAATCTTTTCTCACAGTCCAAGCATTTATGGGGTCTCTCTCCTGTGTGGATTGCCTGATGCTGAACAAGGGATGATCTCCATGTGAAACTTTTGCCACAGTCTAAGCACTTATAGGGTCTCTCTCGTGTTTGGCTTATCTGGTGTGTCATTAGTGCTGACTTGCAACTCAGACATTTCCCACACTCAAGGGCTTGATAGGGTTTCTCTCTCGAGTGGATTATCCCACAGTTATTCAGGTCTGAGTGGTTTTTGAAGCTTTCTCCACGGTCCAAGCATTGAAGGGGTTTCCCTTCAGTATGGACTGTTTGATGTGTCACAAGCTGTGATCTCAGAATGAATCCTTTCCCACATTCGAGGCACTGACAGGGTTTTTCTTCCTTGGGATTTGTCTGCTGGGCTGTGGGATCCTTGTCTCCTCCCCAACATTTAATGGATTCATCCAATTCCTTCCTTAGGTAGTTAACCAGCAGCTTCTCTGACCTGTGCCAATTTCCCCAGGCTTCTCCCTCTTCCAAGCACTGGGAAAAATTCCCTTCAGGTCTTCCCACAAAGTTCCCCTGTGGTTCCACTTTCCCAGGAATGTGCTCATGATGATTCCCCTCCACGTTCTCACTCGCTCTCTCATCACCTGCTGGGAGAGAGAGAATCCAGACAGGAGTCATTGTGCTGGGGAGAAAGAGGAATAGCACCGAGGGAAAACCCAACATGCTAATGCTGTGAAGACTGAGTAACTGGATTCTGCCTCCACGTCCCAGCCAAACACTAAGAGGAGAGGAAAGATGGGAAGGAAACTCCTGCAGCTAACAGGATGGAAAGCCGTGAGCAATAGCAGTTGATTCCAGCCCTGCTCTGGGTGAGATGAGGAAGAACTGAGGGCTTTTACTCATACCACATTTCTGGGATTCTCAACTTTATCCTTCATTAGCCAGATGGTTTCTATGTCAGTCCTCACCTGTGCGGGTGCCTCTTGAGATCTCTCTTTCCTCCGAGGCCTCAAGATCGGGCACCCACGGCTCTTCCCCTTGTTCCAGCCGGGCGATCAGCTCAGGTTTGGGAACGGGAAACCCTGCGCAGGGGGTGAAATCAGAGCAGATCAGGGTGCATGGAGGACTGAGAGAGTGTCTGTCACAAAGGACATTCCATGTCCCGGTGCTGTGCTGGGAGAATCTGGAATTCAAGGGGATGGGAACATAGTCCCTGAGCCCCCTTGGGGGAGGGAGACGTCTGGGGAGGTGGGGGGAATTGTTACGCCCTCACTAGCAGTTCCCAGGATCTGTGCACTTTGGGGGCTTTGCTGATGCACACACAGCTCTTGAGTTAAACCCCTGCCTCTTTCTAAACCTGCAGAGCCCAGACCCCTCCCCAGGGCTGGAGTAATTCCCATGGAGGCAGGAGAACAGGGTTTCTCTGTGCGAATGAGAAACAATATCGATGGGACAATACACGGCTTCTCTCCCTTGAAAGCTGCAGAGGTGGGGATGGTTCAGCACGTCCATTAGGTTTGACACCCTTATCCCACTGGTGAGGGTATGGAGTTGCAGGTCTCTCTCACACGGCAGCTGTGGATTATAGAACCCATTCCCCTTCAGTCTACCTGACAAGGGAAGAACCTGACCAGATTCAGCAATGCAGGCCCTACACTTTCTAATAGCTGAAGGGACGGGAATCCCTTACCCAGCGAGGTCACCGTCTCGTAGTTCTCCTGCATGACGTCCCTGTAGAGGGCTCTCTGAGCGGGGTCCAGGAGAGCCCCCTGCCCCTGGGTGAAATACACAGCCACCTCCTCGAAGGTCACCGGCATCTGAAACAAGAGTCCCCCATTCAGCACCTGCTGCCCTAGCCACGATCGTACTAGTCACGGGAAAGGAAGAAACAAAAAATAAAATCATCTTGGAAGTTCTGGGAGGACCAGAGTAGCAGAATTCCTCTCCCACTCTGCTCAGAGCAGCGAGGAGGCTTCAGGGGGTGGGAGAAGGTGAGAGCTCCTTGTCCCCCCAGCACACGGAGCAGGGCAGGGTCTCCTCATTTCCCACACATCTGCCAGCCACAGGCTGATACGGGAAGCAGAGCTCTGAGCCGGGGACAGGGACAGGAATCCCAACAGCTTCCCTGCGTATTTCACAGCAGCCTCTGGCCAGTGGGTTCAGGCTCCAGCACTGGGAGTCTGGAAAATGTTCCCAGCCCTGCCCATGGATGTTTTGTCCTGTTTGAGAAATGGGGGAGTGTCCCCCAACGTCAATGGACCTGCTCAGAAAATCAGCAGGTTTATCACACTCTTTCTCCTCCCTGCTTCATCCTGTGTCTTTCCTTCCCCATCTCCTCTGCAACCAGAGCCGTAACAAGGAATTTTTGCACCCGAGGCAAGGATCGGCTCCACGCTCTTCAGCTACAATTCAGCGGCAGGTCCCTGAGTCCCTGTCAGAGGGAAGGACCTGCCACCAATTTGCTGCCACCACGTCATTCATTCTTCGGCGGCATGTCCCCGAGTTCCTCTCGGAGAAAAGGACCCAACACCAAATTGCTGCCAAAGAATTAATGAAGTGGCGGCGGCAATTTGGCAGCAGGTCCTTCCCTCCGATAGGGACTCAGGGATCCGCCGCTGCATTGCTGCCAAAGAAGCGGTGACAGTAGAGCTGCCGCTGAAGCGCCCCCAATCACAGTAGAGCTGCACCCCGCCGCTTTGCGCACCCAAGGAAAGTGCCTCAGTTGCCCCTGTTATGGCACTGTCTACAACACCCCCTCTTGCAGCTCCCTGCAAATCCCCTACCTGAGCTGGCTCCATCACAGCCATTTCCCTTCCTTGTCTCCTGGAAGACGGGACGATCTGGAGCAAAACGCGGACGTGATTCCTCAGCCTGTCAGGGCGAGAGACATGATTGGGGAGGCTACAGAAGCGGCTTGAGTACATTTCACACCCTGATTCCCCTCCAGGGCTCTCTCCCTGCAGACAGACGCTCTGGACTCTGCCATGCTGCCAGGTCATGCCCCTCCTAGCAGAACTAAACCCACCGGGGACACTTTTAAACCCTCCCGGGAACAGCATCTCTGCGCCAAATGCTAGAAAAAGAGCAGAATCAAAAGAGCCACTTTGGGGGGCTCCCCATGATATTAGCGTGTAACCCTCTAGCTCCTCCCCTTCTCCCCAGGTAGTGCGGTGCTCAGCAGAGTCGGCAACTGGCTTTTCCTCCCTCAGCTCCTCCCCTTCTTCCCAGGAGAGCTGACTGCCCCGGGGTGCAGGGAATGGAGCCGGGCAGGGCTGGGAGCTGGGAACCTCCCTCCCCACTCCCTGCTCCTGCTGCCCTTCAAGGCTCTATGCTCCCCCTTTTTATCTTCTTCCCTCACCCTGGGAGAACGGGCGACTGCCCCATTGCCGTGGGCCTTTGCTCTCATCAGGCAGATCATCTACTGACACTGATAACAGGGTTTGAACCTGCCTGTGTCCATGAGGGCAGCAGCTCTGGGACTTGCAGACACACAGGGAGCCCCCGCTCCACGTAGGCCAAACTCACCAGCAGGTCCCTGAAAGGGGCCCTTTGGGCAGAGTCATTTCCCTGCCCGGCCCCAGCCCTTTCCCCCGGTCTCTCCATCACCTGCAGGCTCCGGCTCAGGAGCTGGTGTCAGCAGAGCCAGGGGCTGCCCCAGGGACTGGTCCCAGCCACCGGAGAAAGTCCTCACCTGGGCTGGGCACAGAGCGGCTTTAACAGAGGTCTCTCCTCTGCTGGGTAAGAAGCAGCTTCTCAGTCTGGAGTCCCCGGTCAAAATGGAGGAGGCAGCAGCTTCTGACCCAGGGAGCTCAACTCCAGAGCTCTCATAACATGAGCAGGGAGAGACGCACACACCAGCACCCTCCTCTCCCTTAGCAATAACAGGAGCCCTTTGGTGGCAGCAGATAAGGATGAGTCTCCCTGTCCTGTCCCTGCAGCCCCCAGGACAGGCAGGCAGAGGCTGATCCCATTGACCCATCTGCGCTCACCCCCTGCCAGAGCCAGCAGTGACTCTGGTCTGACAAGGGGTCTGGCTGAGATCTGAATCCTGCATGGAAATCAAACCAGGGCCTCGAGCAGCCCCAAACACTCAGGAGACAGACCCAAAATCAGGAGTGTCTCCTTTTTTATTTTTAAATCCAATAATAAAGTGGAAGCAGGGTGTGCGGGAAGGGTAGGAGGCTGCCTGTGGATATTTGCCTCGTAGCATCTGAGCTTTGAGGGGACAGTCTCCTCACCTCACATGCTTGTCTAACCAGTTCCAGGGAAAAAATTCCCCCCTGGCTGCTGGGTGGGGAAGCCCCTCCCCTTCTCCTACATGCAGCCCTAAGGATTAATCTTCTTGCTTGCACAGATCTCTCTTTTCTTATACATTTGAGTATTTGATGTAATAGCTTTATAGATTTATATTCAAAATAAGTTTGGCTGTAATGCAAGAGACGTGGAGGCCAAACCCCTTTATGTTAAGCTAACGCAAAATACAGGTACCTATATGGGAACCCTTTACCCCAGAAAAGCAAAGATGACGTATATTTGTCTCTCATCTATACACACATACACACTAGCCTCTGGGGTAAGTGTACCCTAATATTTCTGAGGGGGAAGGATGAAATTTGGGCCTAAGAGGAAGGATTTCCAGCCAATGCCCTATAAAAAGGCAATTCATCTTCTTTAGCATTGGCCTGCTAAACCCAGCGTTGGGAGTTCAATCCTTGAGGGGGCCATTTAGGGAACTGGGGTAAAAATCTGTCTGGGGATTGGTCCTGCTTTGAGCAGGGGGTTGGACAAGTTGACCTTCTCAGGTCCCTTCCAACCCTGATCTTCTATGATATTCTTCATTGTCTCCATCTTCAATAACGTATCCATGCTACCCATCTACCACGGCTATTAACTACTAATAGGCCGCACTTTGTTTCTTTTCAAACTTTAAGTTTTAAGGGGACTAGGCTAAGCTTGGTTTCCCTACGCTTTATTACAGTTTAAGGTTGATTGAGTTCAGTTAGAGAGTAAACAGCTTTTTGCATCTGGCAGTTTTCTCTGCTACAGGTGTGAAATCGGAATCGGTCTGTAACTATTTCACTGGATCAAGTCTCCTTTAGCACCTCAGTAACATCTTAGAGGGGAGAGGGGCCCTGTCCAGCCTCTGTGATGCACTCAGGCTTTCAGGACACGGCCCTGGGAAATGGGAGCTGAGATTCTGCCAAACGGAGGAGGAAAACCCCTCTGCTCTGCCCTCCCCACCCTATTTTTGCAACCGGCTCACCCCCCGCACCTCTTATTCTCCTCCCCCTGCAGCTACCCCAGGAGCCTCACTGGCTAGTTGCGGTAAAAGAACCCCCCTCTGGCTGCGGGGCGGGGCAGCCCCCCGCTTCCTCCCTTCGCCCCCAGGCGCAGCCGGGAGCTCCTGGTCAGCCGCGGGGTGCGGGCAGAGCGAGGCCAGCAGATCGCACCGAGCAGCAACCTCTGTCCCCTCCGGCGCGGGCAGGGGCTGGGACCACAAAGCACCAGCTGGGGGCGGGGGCAGCGCGTGGTAACGTGACCCCGGCTCACTCCCCTCCCCCTCCCCACGTGGGTCTGTCCCGGCCCGGTCTGGCTCGCCCCCACCGGGGCCGGCGGCAGCTTTCCCGGGCCCCGGGCGGGAATTGCAGCCAGCTCTGCGGGGAGCAGCCCGGGGCCAAACCTCCCCCTGCAGCCCGGGGGGGGCGGGTCTCTCTCACCTTCCCTCCGAGCGGGGCCCCCGGGGCAGGGGCCGGGCCGGGCTGGGGGCTCTGCCCTGGGAGAGGCTCCTGGGGGGGAGCAGCGGGAAGGGCCCTGCTGGAGATTCCCCTCTCCCGGCTGCAGCCAGGGCTCCGGGCTCCCAGCACCAGCCGCCCCCCGGGGCTCGGGGATCTCGCCAGGAGCCTGGGAGCCAGAGTCACCGCAGCGGCTGCGAGTCACTTCCTGCTGCCGGGCCGGAGCCCAGCGCTCGCTGCCCGGAGCCGCCTCCCGGCTGCTCCTGGGTCCTAGCGATCAACCCATCACAATGCAGCATCTCTGGGTCCGGCTCCTGTTCCACTCCCAGACTTTAGGATCGGAGAGGGACCATCACCATCATCTAGCCCAGGGGGTCTCACAACTAAAATGTTGGTGGCCTCAGAGTGTGGGCAGCAGCTCTCGCGGGTGGCCGTTCTGACACTTTTCTCTAAAATAATTAATTTTACCAAAAACCAGGGGCTGTTCACGTCCGCCGGGCTCAGCAACGTGTCTGTACATGGTAAAAATTATGATGTCCATGGGGGCCGCTCCCCACAAGCGGATCCCTGTCCCCAGGGCCGGTTCCAGACCCCAGTGCGGCAAGCACGCGCGTGGGGCGGCACTTTCCCGGGGGGGCGGCAGATTGGGCCGGCGGACCTGCCGCAGTCATGCCTGCGGACGGCTCGCTGGTCCCGCGGCTCAGCTGGACCTCCCGCAGGCATGACTGCGGCAGCTCAAGCGGACCTGCGAACCGTCCGCAGCTGCGGGAGGTCCAGCCGAGCCACGCGACCAGCAGACCCTCCGCAGTCATGCCCGCGGGAGGTCCGCGGCTCCGGGGCACCTCCCGCGCATGACTGCTTGGGGCGGCCAAAAAGGTAGAGCCGCCCCTGCCTATCCCTGCTGTTGCTGGCAGAGGCACGGCCAGGCGGCTCTGCACGCTGCCTCCGTTCCCCCTCCCTGAGTGCTGCCTCCGTGGCTCTGAGCCCATTGGCTGGGAACCACGGCAAACGGGAGCTGTGGGGGTGGCACCTGAGGACAGGGCAGCTCCAGTAGAAGCCGGGGGGGGGGCATGCTGCTGCTTCCAGGAGCTGTTTGAGGTAAGCGCTGCATGGAGCCTGAACACATCTTCTGTGCCCCACCCTTCTGCCTCAGCCCCGATCCCCCTCCCGCCCTCCAAACCTCTTGGTCCCAGCCTGGAGCACCATCCTGCACCCCAAACCATCATCCCCAACCCCACCCCAGAGCCCTCACCCCCCCCATGCCTCACCCTCCTGCTCCAGCCCTGATCCCCCTCTGAAACCCTCAGTCCCAGCACCCTCCTACATACCAAACCCCTCATCCCCAACCCCACCCCAGAGCCTGCACCCCCAGCCAGAGCTCTCACCCCCCCCCCACATCCAAACCCCCTGCTCCAACCCAGAGCCCCATCCCGCACCCTGAACCCCTCATGTCTGGCGCCACCCAAGAACCCACACTCCCAGCCCAGAGCCTGTACCTCCTCCCCCACCCCAACCCCCTGCCTCAGCCCAGAGCCCCCTCCTGCCCACCATGAAGTGTCTGTCCTGCACCATGGTGGTGCTGACCCCTGCACAGAGATAAGCAGGAGAAGGGTCCTGCTATTTTGGGGAACTTTCCTTGTACACCCCACCCTGGTGGAATTGAATAGGAGAAGAATCTGAATCCTTGGCCCCAGGGCTGTCCCTAGCCATTTGGGTGCTCTATGCAGCCCCCCAGGCCTCCCCCCAAGTGTCTGGGAGACAGGAGATGTGGGGGGGCACTTTTAGGGGCCCACAGGTCCCATGTGGCCCAGGGGATTAGTGGGGGCCTGGAGCAGCCCACTCTGTTTCCCTTGCCCTGGCCCCAGCCCCAGCCATGTTGCTTGGGGCGGGGAAGGCTTGGGGGAAGGTATCCCCCACCCCTTCACTCACCAGTGGGAAGCTGAGCAGCCCAGCCCCAGCACTCCACTTTCCATCGCCGGTGAGTGTGTGTGTGTGGGGGGGGGAACCTTTCTCTACCCCCTTTCCACTCCCCCGGGTGATATGGCTGGCCCCAGGCAAGGGAAGCGGAGTGGGCTGGGGCCACGTTGCTCCACTTCCCACCGCCGGTGAGTGTAAGGGGCATCCTTTCCCCAACCTCCCCGCACTCACCGGTAGCGGGAAGCGGAGCGCTGCAGCTGGGAGTTGGCATCAGCACTCAACGTGCAATAAGTGCTGGGAACATGTGAGGGACAATTTCTGCTTTCCGATGTAGGGAGAAGTAATCAGGGGACAGCAGGTTAGACTCAGTTCTGACCAGCAGGGGGGAATTTGTTGGTCTAGATCAGGGGTTGGCAACCTTTTAGAAGTGCTGTGCCGAGTCTTCATTTATTCACTCTAATTTAAGGTTTTGCGGGCCAGTAATACATTTTAACGTTTTTAGGTCTCTTTCTATAAGTCTATAATATGTAACTAAACTATTGTTGTCTGTAAAGTAAATAAGGTTTTTAAAATGTTTAAGAAGCTTCACTCAAAATTCAATTAAAATGCAGAGCCTCCCGGATCGGTGGCCAGGACCTGGGTAGTGTGAGTGCCACTGAAAATCAGCTTGTGCGCTGCCTTCAGCACCCGCGCCATAGGTTGCCTACCCCTGGTCTAGATGAAATTACTATAAGGTGGGTGCACAACTGGTTGAAAAATTGTACTCCAAGTAGTTATCAAAGGTCTGGTGTCAACTTGAGAGGGGAATGATGGGGGGCGGGGAGGAGCCCCAGGTGGCTCCCCCGACTCTTTACAGAGAACAGGGTCTGGAGCACTCACAGGGAAAATTTAGCAGGTGCTCCGTACCCACTGGCAGCCAAGCTCCCCACTCCTGGCCTCCTTCCCCCCCACCCCCCAGCACATTAAATCCCTGCTCCTCCCCCTCCCAGTGCTTCTCTCCCTCCCCCGCCACCTAACAGCTATTTGGTGGCGCTTAGGACTTTCTGGGAGGGAGGGAGAGGAGCGGGGATGTGGTGTGCTCAGGGGAGGAGGCAGAGAAGAGGCAGGGCAGGGGTGGGGACATGGGAGAAGGGGGCAGGGCTGGAGTGGGAAAAGGCAGGGTGAAATGGGGACTTTAGGGAAGGGGTGGAATAGGGGTGGGGTAAGGGAAATTCAGGGGTGGGGCTGGAGCACTCCCCGTTGGTACCTATGGAGGGACCTGCCGCTGGAGATGACAGACTGGGCTCTCAGCTGCCCACACGGTCCCTCTTAGGTCGGTGGAAGGGCTCCTCGGCAGGACACGCCCCAGCAACCCAAGGAGGGTAGTGTGGACGTCGGCTATTGCAGTAATTACTGTGGTGGCTGTAAGTCAACCTAATATACTGGTAGGTCACCTTAGATTTGAAGTGTAGATGCCCCCTTACAAGCAAAGGGGTTTCTCTCACCTCAGAGCTTTCAGCAGTCCATGCTCACTGGGAAGCAAGGATCACTCTCCCCAGTTCAATAATGCTCCTATTGTCTTTCAAGTGATCTTGTTACGAGTAGAGATGGGGAGGGGAGGTGACCAGAGGCCTTACCCTTCCCTGCCCTTCTTATACTCAGACACTTTATGGTGGAAAAGTCTTTGCTGGGGGATGTCGTCAGCCATCTCCGTGGCATATGCGAGCTCCAAACTGCCCTTCACATGAATTGTAAATGTCTTTGTTTACCCCCTACTTCCTCGTGGTGGATGGTCAGATAGTAGTTTTCTAACACCAACGGTCGGTCCTTTGTGGTCTCTGAGGAGCTAGTCTGTGGGTGTTCCCCAGAACGACGACATCTCTCAGTAACAAACAGGGTTACCATACATCCGGGTCTTCCTGGACAGAGCCTCTTTTTTGAACCTGCTTCTCCGTCTGAGCAGGGTCTTCCTATAACACCAACATGTCCAGGGGGTTTGCGGAGCAGAGGGGCTGCAGCTCAGAAATAGCCCTGATTGGTCAGCTTCCCAATAAATCTATTCCCTAGCATCCACAGCTGATTGGTCTATTCCCCTGCAGCTGATTGATTGCTGCTGGATCCCACCCACCGAGGCCCCAGCCCTGGGCAGAAGGTCCCGCAGGCAGGTGCTGACGGACGGCTGTCACTGCGTTCTGGGCTTCTGTCACTGCCCTGCCACCGTGACAGTGACCGACACTGACCTCACCTCGTGAGTACCCCCACCACACCCCCTCCAGCATCCACAACTGTCCTCCCCGCCCCAGGTTCCCACCCCCCATCACTGTCCTCCTTTTGGGCACCTGGAATATGCTCACCCTAGTAGCAAACATACAATAAAATCTCATCATTCTACATGCAGTGGTGTTATATGCATTTCATTGGCATAATATTGAGTAGATCATGAATTGTCCAATGGACCCCCCCCCCCAAACCAGGCACTTAGTACACGACATATCAGAACCATACACAAGTGGGGAACATGGGGCACAGGGGGTTAGTCACAAGAGGGATCAGTGTGGGGTGAGTGGGGCAAAGAGAATCTCTGTCATCAAAACACAGGACACTGCAGTAGATGGGGAGGGGGGTGATCAGCTGGGCTGTCAGGTTCCTCATCTCCCTCTGGCCTCAGTGATGCGGGTCTGTCTGGCTTCAAGGCTGCCCAGGTCTGTTGACATCCCCGGCTCCCTTCTAGCTTGTACCCAACCGCTGCATTTCAGCAATAGGGAAATACTGCCCCTTCCCATTATTTTTTGGGACATCATTCATGGTCCTTTAGATTTCAGGGGCAGCTTCAAATGACGCTGACAGGCCAAGCCTAGTCACTCTGTGGCTCTGATGCAGCGAGTTCACAGTTCTCAGCCTCAGCCATCTGGCTCTGAGGAGCAAACCCAGGAGTTTCCCAGCTCAGTTCCCCACCCCCCGGCAAACGGTACCTCGCATTACTGAAGGGACCAGGCAGTAACTTCATTCCCCTGTCTCTTGCACTGTGACTCTAGCTCGCACCATCAGTGGTGGTGCTGGGAGATACTGATCACTGTCATTGTTTAAACCACAGAAAAAAATCTCATGACAAAGATGTTAGATAAAGATTAAAATAACAAAATCTAAAAAAGGACTATTCTGTCAAATTATCCTTTGTCGCGTGCAGTGAAGGACATAAATCCACACCGTGTAGAGGCCAAGCACAGGAGTTTATTACACACAGCACTGGCGGAGTGTCACCTGGCTTATTAGGCTCAGAGACACTGTCAATGAACGGATTACAATAGAATATATAGATTTTTTTTATGGGTGGAGAAAGTGATGGGTTAGGCAGTTCCACACCCCGGGATAGGTTTTGCAGCAAGACAAGATAGCACATTAGCCAAAGATTATGTAACCTTTTAACATCTCCACCCATGGTCTTAAGTTAGCAAGTTAACATTTAATTAATACTTTGATAAAATGTTATTAATATAAAATATATATGTTGAATTCTGATTTGAGGTCCATAGGAATGAAGCAACTCCTTTGATTGTCCACCAGCTATATTCCTAGGGGTTAAAGCAAAGAAACAGTGAAAGTATATGGTAATAAAGATTGTCCCCTTTATGTCTTAAGGCAGGCACTGGTCCCTGGGAAGGGAGGTGAAAGGATGCCATATCTTATACTGACATGTATCAACTTTTCATAAACTTAAGGTTGGATCTGTGGGAAGAACGTTCCCTACAGAAGAGACTGACACAACAGCAACAGGGATCCTTTGTTCAATTTGCAACTTTGAATAAGACACAATTATTTAGTTCTTAGCTCCAACACCTGGCAATTTGCTGACCAGGCCTATTTTAGCAAAACAAGATTATTTGTTTACCCCAGCTTTCTCTTAGCTAATCACATTCACTAGGCCTCTGGTCTCTTGACCAAACTCTGGACTTTGGGTCTGAGAAAGAGCTGGCACAATCCATATACCAGGTTGTTATATAAAATGCACATGGATTTTAACCCTTCATGAAGTCCTCAGTAAATCTGAGCTAGATCCTGTCGAATTAAATATCAACGTATGTGACCAAATGGCCTTCACAAAGAGAGAAAAAGCGACAATCCAGAGTGTGCTATAAAACACTTTCATATTCATAAAATGAAATCTCAGCGAATCCTTTAAGATTTTCTTCTGTAGCGGTTAAACCGGGTTCGCTTCTCGCCTCGTTATTTGGTTGTATTAGTTTCAAAAGTTTTTGCATAATTACCAGTGGGAAGCAGAGCAGCCCAGCCCCAGCCAGCTCTTTACACAAATCTTCCCATCTACAAATGATCTGGACTAGCCTAGAAAAAGCCGGGAAGCAATTTCACCAGTAGATGCAAACAGGGCTACAAGATCCCCATGCTTATCTCCACCCCTCCCCGCCCCACCCCAGTTCCTTATATCTCCTTGTCAAGTGCTGTAAGTGGGCCATTTTCATTACCACTACAATCAGTTCTTTTTCAACAGCTCACCTTAACTGATCACTCTCCTTATAATGTGTGTGGTAGCACCCATTGTTTCATGTTCCCGGTGTATATAACTTCTTTATTTTCCACTAGATGCATCCGATGAAGTGGGCTGTAGCCCACGAAAGCTTATGCTACAATAAATGTATTAGTCTCTAAGGTGCCAGAAGTACTCCTGTTCTTTTTGTGGACTAACACGGCTACTACTCTGAAAGATCTGAAGTGTCAAACTATGCTTTAGAGTCAATGGGATTTCCCCGCCCCCTCCCAGATCTGTAACACTTCCTTCTCCAGCCCTCTGGAGTCTCACTTAGGACCACAGACATCAGAACTGTGATTCCTAAGCATGGAGAGCCAGGGACACGGTGGGAAGTGACGCCTTGGGAGGTGCAGGGGTAGAACAGTAACAGGATAAAACTCTCCATCAGTTGCACGGAGGCTGCAGAGTGGAGGGTGACAGTGATGGGGGAAGGAGGGAAACCCTCAGATTCACCACATCGCCCTGCAATAGCACAGAAGGTAACACCACATTTTACTGTCTCTTCTCCCACGTTTTTAGCATCTAGTTATTTCTGGTGCATAAGGCAGAAAATTTACAAACACTAAATGCTGTTCAGCAGGGCCTGGAGTAACGCGAGACTATCTGGGAATGAACCATCCAGGCCCACAGGGGGAACTCATGGACTAACGATCACTCTGCTAATGGGAGGGAGTCAGAACACATAAGTGAGGCTTCCGTTTTTTTACGGAGGTAATGGAAGTCACGGAATCTGTGACTTCCAGAGACCTCTGTGACTTCAGCCTGTGGCGGCTCTGAGCAGCTGGGGTCCCCTGCTGCCTGCAGTATCCGACAGCTGCCCCCCAGAGCTCTGAGCTGCTGCAGGCTATGGGGGTACACCGCAGCACCCGGCTCTCAGGAGTGGCCTCCAGATCTGAATCGTCGTGGGGGCTGAGGTCCCAGAGCTCCGAGCCACGGGTGGCAGGGGGCCCATGCAGCTCCCAGCCAGGGCCCCCACATCTGCCCAGCTGCCACGGGACCCCAGAGCCCCAGCAATGGGTGTTGCAGCTTTTTCCCACCCCATTTTGTCACGGATATTATCAGTAAATGTCACAGACAGGTCACGGGAGGCCGTGAATATTTCTTTATTGGCTGTCACCTGTCCATGACTTTTCTTAAAAATATCCATGACAAAACCTTAGCCTTACACATAAGATGCTCAGGATGAGGTTACACTAGGAAATCCGGTGGAGGGTCACAGAGATGCGCTGGCTAATCCCGACCACATTTCCTACCGTAGACAGATGCTTGGAAGCACAGGTGGGCTCTCTTGGCCTTCCCCAAATGGCTCTGTGGGAATCAGCCCCTCTCAGTGGTACTGTCTGAATGCAGAGGGGGCAGAAGGGGTGAGTGATGAGAGGCAGCACTTCTCTGCCCCTGTGCTCTCCCTCGCCTCTTATCCCATCATCCCCAATACCCCAGCACCCAGCTCCTCCTGCTTCCCAGCTCCACCCGCCCCCACCATTCTATCCCCAGTTCCCTCCCCAGAACCCATCCTCCTGGTCCCTCAATATTTGATCCCCCAGAGCCCAGCACCCTGGGGGATTCGGAGAGGGGAGGAGTTACCAGGGACACTCCCCCTGCAGAGAACAGCTCCAGGTCAGTGGGGGAGCCCAGCCCAGGGAGTGGTAGAAGATGGGGAGTGGGGACTGACCCTGCCAGCAAGTAGGGGATCTTGTGGGACAATTACTGCACTGGTGGGGTGCAAAATAAACTTTATTGAGAAAATGCAAAAAACAGAGAAAATTCAATAGTGAGGGGTATGGGTTTTGTTAAGGTAGATTATTGGGGAGGGGTTTTCTTTTGGTGAACAGTATAGGGGGTTTCAATAGTGGGGTACAATACAGTAGGATACAATACAGTGGGTAACCAATTAACACAGAAATATATGATGTAACAGGTAGCTAACAATTTTCTATGCAAGGGACGTGTTACAGCAGCATGTAACCAACTAACAGCTATGGATAAAATATGTTAAATAGCAAACAATTCTAGGTAAAAATGTGTCTCAGTGGTGTAAATGTAGAATGTGAGGTGTATTAGAGAGAAGAAAGGGTAACCAATGGGGTTGGATGCTAGACTTCAGCAATACAATTGAGGGGGGCTGACAGTGGGAAGACAGACAAACACAATTATACAGAACACAGCAAAATCTTATCTATGACCTAACTTAACCAAGACTACACAAATTAGCAAGTAACAAAACACAATGCAACAATTCTCTAAGCCTAACTTACAGAGTACAATGCTAAACCTAACTTAACCACAGCTATGCAAAATGAAATTACAACTTATCTAGACTAAAGGCTAAACCTAACGTAATGGGTGCACCTTAGACTAGGGGTAGTTCCAGAGGGCAGAGTGGTGTTAGCCCAGGATAGAGTTCAGGGAGTTACAGCTTAGCAGAGGCACAGGCTTATTTTTAGCAGCACAGACCAGGGAGTTAGCTTAGATCTGTCTGCTGGGGAAACAGAGCCAGCAGCCAAGACAGGGGGAGTTTGCAAGAGGGAGTTCTTACCAATCCCCAAAGCAGCAGCAGCAGGATCAGCAGTTTCAGCATCAGAGGACGCAGAGAGGACTCGATTCGCTTACAGTAATCAGGAGATCTCCAGGCAAAATTCGTTGTTTGTGGGAGGGGAGTTTAAAACGGGGGTACGCTCAAAAACAAATGAGAGCGGGGAGAGGGCCCCCCAAAGACCCCTAGCTGATCAGACCAGGTGGCAAAGCAAGAACCTTCTCCGAAGTCTGATCAGAAAATGTCTGGTTATAAAGGCAAACTTAGGCACTTTCCCGCCAGTAACAACCCCTTGTTACAGGGAGGAGAGGAGGCAGGGAAAAACTCCAGGTAGGCATACGCGTGTCTGGGCATGTTCTAGGCCACAGGCATGACTCATACACTCAGCTATGTGGCCACTTTAGGTCTTGCATTCCTGGGCAGAGCACCTCTACACGGAGACCAGGTCTGAACAAAGGAGCCAAAAGCCCCCCTCCCTGAGCAGAGCAATGGCTCCAGTTAGTCTGCACAAGTCATTTCCATGAACAGCAGGGCCAGGCCGTGACTTTTGTTAGTTCCATGGCCGGGGGGGCGGCCACTCAGCAAAAACAGAAGGTTGGGGGACAGCTGTAACAGACAGGGACCAGTGCTTAGAGTGAAGATGGGGCCTGGCCCAAGTATCCTTCTCCTCCTCTCCATGGCAGGGAGATCCCGGTTGGGAGGGGAAGGAAGAGGGGGGAACTTCAGCCAAACAGGGAGCATCCAGAGGAGTTTCTCTCTCTTCCTTCCCCCACTTTTGGCCTATCTGCTCAGCTGCCAGGGCTGCAGCAGGGAGGAGGGGCTGAACGGGGCTTCTCCTCCTCTGCCTGGAGTTTGCTTAGACCAGGCAGAGCCAGAGGGTGACTGACCAGCTGCTGCTGGATCCTTGGGAGCCAAACACCCCTGATGTGAGAGGGAATGAGGAAATAGGTTTGTCATCATGGTCAGCCCTAGTCAGAGCACTCAGATAATTTCCCTGCTGTATGGAGGAATCTCTTATGTCCAATGCAGGGTTAGCGCCACTTGGAGCATTTTCCACACTAAGAACGTCTCAGATGTTTCTTCCCTGTGCGGATTTGTGGATCCCTGATATTCCGGAAACACCAAATGAAGCTTCCCCCACATTCAAGTTCTCTCTGTTGTGTTGATCACTGATGTGTGAAGTCAAATTGAATCTTTTCCTGCGGTCAAACTATTCTTAAGGTTTCTCACCTTTGTGGATTTTCTGGTGTTTGGTGAGCTTTGAGCTCCTGTTGAAGCTTTCCCCACACTCCAGGCATTTATAAGGTCTCTCTCCCGTGTGGATTCTCCCATGTTTATTAAGGTTTGAGCGCTGACTGAAACTTTTCCCACACTCAAGACATTTATAGGGTCTTTCTCCTGTGTGGATTCTCCCATGTTTAGTAAGGGATGAACTTTCCATAAAACTTTTCCCACACTTAAGGCATTTAAAGGGTCTCTCTCCTGTGTGAACTCTCTGGTGTATAGTAAGATGTGACTTCTGAATAAAACTTTTCCCACACTCAAGGCACTTAAAGGGTCTCTCTCCTGTGTGGATTGCCTGATGTCTAGTAAGTTTTGTTCTGACAACAAAACTTTTCCCATACTCAAGGCATTTATAGTGTCTTTCTCCTGTGTGGATTCTCCCATGTTGAGTAAGGTGTGAGCTTTGACTGAAAGTTTTCCCACAGTCCAGGCATTTATAGGGTCTTTCTCCTGTGTGGATTCTCCCATGTTTAAGAAGGGATGAACTTTCCATGAAACTTTTCCCACACTCGAGGCATTTATAGGGTCTTTCTCCCATGTGGATTCTCCCATGTTGAGTAAGGTGTGAGCTTTGACTGAAAGTTTTCCCACAGTCCAGGCATTTATAGGGTCTTTCTCCTGTATGGATTCTCTCATGTTTAATAAGGGATGAACTTTCCATAAAACTTTTCCCACACTCGAGGCATTTATAGGGTCTTTCTCCCGTGTGGATTCTCTCATGTTTAATAAGGTATGAACTTTTGCTATAACTTTTTCCACACTCACAGCATCTATATGGTCTCTCGCCTGTGTGCAGTTTCTGATGTACAGTAAGGTTTGAACTCTGACTGAAACTTTTCCCACAGTGAAGGCACTTATATGGTCTCTCTCCTGTGTGCACTCTCTGGTGTATAACAAGATGTGTTTTTTTACTGAAGCTTTTCCCACAGTCTAAGCATTTATAGGACTTCTCTCCTGTGTGGGATCTGTGATGTGCCATAAGTGGTGACCTCTGACTAAAACTTTTACAATACTCAAGGCGGCATTGATAGGATTTCTCTCCTTTGTGCAGTCTCTGGTGCACAATAAAGCTTGACTTCTCACTGAAGCTTCTCCCACAGTTTATGCATTGATAGGACTTCTCTCCTGTGTGGGTTCTCCAATGTCTGAGAAGGAATGTACTGACAAGGAAACTCTTCCCACACTCAAGGCATTTGTAGGGTTTTTCTTCATTGTGACTTGTCTGCTGGATTGTGGTTTCCTTGGGATTCTTGCATCTTCCACCACCTTGAATAGATTCATCCAGTTTCTTCCCAGGATAGTTTCCCAGCTGCATCTCTGATCGGTGTCGATCTCCCCAGGCATTTCCTTGTTCCAAGCACTGGGAAAAATTCCCTTCAGCTCTGCTCAAAAACCTCTCCTGCGGTTCCACTTGCTCAGGACCTTCCTTCTGCTGATTCTCCTCCTTCTTCTCACTCACTGTCCTATCACCTGCTGGGAGAGAGAGAATCCAGACAGGAGTCACTGCCTGTGCTGGGGAGAAAGGACAAGAAGGGGAATAGCAAAGAGGGAAAACACAACACAGTGACTGTTGGGGAGATGGAGACATTGGATTCTGCCTCCACATCCCACCCCAACACTCCCAGGGAAGGAAAGTCAGGGAGGAAATTCCTGACAGCTAAAAGGATGGGTGGGAAGCCGTGACTGATATTTGCCTTAATGATATGACACCTGCTGACTGCAGCCCTGACCTGGGTGAGATGGGGCAGAACTGAGGGTCCTCGCTCACAGCACATGTTTGGAGTCCCAGCTTGTTCCTTCACTCTCGAGATGTTTCTGTCTCAGTTTCCCTGACTCCTCACCTGTGTGGGTGTCTGTCGGGCTTTCCCTTTCCTCATCGGCCTGGAGATCCGAGACCCACGGCTCTTCTCCTCGTTCCAGCCGGGCGATCAGGTCAGGTTTGGGAATGGGGAATCCTGCACAGGGGGTGAAATCATGCAAGGTCCGGAGTCTTGCAGAGTATTTGTCACAGGGAACATTGCTTGAGTTTTACCTGGCCCTACAAGTGACTGTGGTAACTCAGACCCTTTGGGAGCAGCAGACATCTCAGGGTAGGGGGGGGGTGTTGTCACGCCCTCACTGGGAAGCCTCAGGACAGATGCGTCTGGGGGACTTTCTGGCACTCACAGCTCAGGTGTTAAACTCCTGCCTATTTCCAAAGCAGCACGGAGGTGCTAGAACTAGCCGTGCTGGGGGAGCTGCCGCACCTCCTGGCTTGAAGTGGTTCCCATTAGATCCAGGGTTTACAGTTTGGTTCAATGGCTCTCAGCGCCCCCCACTGTACAACCTGTCCCAGCCCCCCTGAGCCTGCAGCCCTGAGAGCCTCCCCATGGACGGAGCTAGTCCCAAGAGGGCCAGTGAGCGGAGTGTGAAGGAGAAATAACACAGGCAGGGCAATCCCCTGCTTCTGGCCCATTGACAGCTGGAGAGACGGGGACGAATTAGCCTGTCCATTAGGTTTCTGCCTCCCCTGTTGCCCTGAAGGGGGTGTGGAGATGCACGTCTCTCTCACAGTGCAGCTGTGGACTTCACCGGGGTTCTCAACTTTTTCTGTCTGAGCCGCCCCCCACAAACATGGTATAAAAATGCCACTGCCCACCTCTGCCACACCAACTGGTTTTTCCGCATAAAAGCCAGGCCCAGCATTAGGGGGTAGGGAGCAGGGCAATTACCCAGGGTCTCACACGACAAGGGGGCCCGTAAAGCTACGTTGCTCAGGCTTCAGCTCCAGCCCCATGCAGTGGGGCTTCCATTTTGTGCCCTGGGCCTCAGCAAATCTAATTCTGGCCCTGCTTGGGGGCCCCCCTGAAACCTGCTCGCAGCCCCACAGGGGCCCCTGGTTGAGAACCACAGCACTATGTGACCCCAACTGAGCAGAGTCAGACATGCAGACCCCATGGCTTAAAATAGCTGAGGGGATGGGACTCCCTTACCCAGCGAGGTCACCGTCTCGTAGTTCTCCTGCATGACGTCCCTGTAGAGGGCTCTCTGAGCGGGGTCCAGCAGAGCCCCCTGCCCCTGGGTGAAATACACAGCCACCTCCTCGAAGGTCACCGGCATCTGAAACAACAAGAGTCCCCCACTCAGCACCTGCTGCCCCAGCCACAATCCCACTATTTACAGGAAAAGGAAAAGAACTCGAAGCTCTGGGAGGGCCAGAGTAACAAACTCAGACCCCTACTGCTCAGAGCACTCAGGAGGCTTCAGGGGGTGGGAGAAGGTGAGAGCTCCTTGTCCCCCCAGCACACGGAGCAGGGCAGGGTCTCCTCATTTCCCACACACCTGCCAGCCACAGGCTGATGCGGGAAGCAGAGCTCTGAGCCGGGGACAGGGACAGGAATCCCAACAGCTTCCCTGCGTATTTCACAGCAGCCTCTGCCCAGTGGGGTCAGGCTCCAGCCCTGGGAGTCTGCTCAGTTTTCCCAGCCCTGTGGGGGCGGGGATGTTCCTGGTTCAGAAATGCAGGAATTTCCCTCCCCTCAGTGGGCCTGTTCTGCAGGGCCAGGCTGGCTCCGCCCCACCCCCACCGGGGCTGGCTGCAGTAGGGTGCCCAGAGAGCAAGTGTGAAAAATCAGGATGGGGGTGGGGGGCAATAGGAGCCTAGTAAAGAAAAAAAAAACAAAAATTGGGCCTGTCCCTGTAAAATCGGGACAACTGGTCACCCTCGGCGGCAGCTTTCCCGGGCCCCAGGCGGGAATCGCAGCCAGCTCCGCGGGGAGCAGTCTGGGGCCAAACCTCCCCCTGCAGCCCGGGGGTGCCGGGGGGGGCGGGTCTCTCTCACCTTCCCTCCGAGCGGGGCCCCCGGGGCAGGGGCCGGGCCGGGCTGGGGGCTCTGCCCTGGGAGAGGCTCCTGGGGGGGAGCAGCGGGAAGGGCCCTGCTGGAGATTCCCCTCTCCCGGCTGCAGCCAGGGCTCCGGGCTCCCAGCACCAGCCGCCCCCCGGGGCTCGGGGATCTCGCCAGGAGCCTGGGAGCCAGAGTCACCGCAGCGGCTGCGAGTCACTTCCTGCTGCCGGGCCGGAGCCCAGCGCTCGCTGCCCGGAGCCGCCTCCCGGCGGCTCCTGGGTCCTAGCGCTGAAGGGATCGCGCTGCAGCATCTCTGGGTCCGGCTCCTGTTCCACTCCCAGACTTTAGGATCGGAGAGGGACCATCACCATCATCTAGCCCAGGGGGTCTCATGACTAAAATGTTGGTGGCTTCAGAGTGTGGGCAGCAGCTCTCGCTGGTGGCCGTTCTGCCACTTTTCCCTAAAATAATTAATTTTACCAAAACCCAGGAGCTGTGCACCTCCGCCGGGCTCAGCAACGTGTCTCTACACGGTAAAAATTATGATGTCCATGGGGGCCGCTCCCCACGAGCGGCTCCCTGTCCCTGCTGTTGCTGGCAGAGGCACGGCCAGGCGGCTCTGCACGCTGCCCCCTCCCTGAGCGCTGACTCTGTGACTCTCAGCCCATTGGCTGGGAACCGCGGCAAATGGGAGCTGTGGGGGTGGCACCTGAGGACAGGGCAGCTCCAGTAGGGGCCAGAGGGGGGGCCATGCTGCCAGGGCCGGCTCTAACATTTTTGGCGCCCCAAGCAAAAACAAAGAGCACCGCCCCCCTCCGAGCATCAGGCCGCCCAAGTCCCCGCCCCCTGAGTGTCACGTCGCCCAAGTCCCCACCCCCCCCAGCGTCGCGTCGCCCAAGTCCCCGCCCCCCCAACATGGCACCACGCCGCCTAAGCCCTGCCTCCCCCCAGCGCCGCCTGCCAAACAAAACAAAAACAAACCCCGAGCGCCGCCCCGTCCCAAGGTGCCGCCCCAAGCACGTGCTTGGTAGGCTGGTGCCTGGAGCCGGCCCTGCATGGTGCTGCTTCTAGGAGCTGTTTGAGGTGAGCGCTGCATGGAGCCTGAACACATCTCCTGTGCCCCACCCTTCTGCCTCAGCCCCGATCCCCCTCCCGCCCTCCTAACCTCGTGGTCCCAGCCTGGAGCACCATCCTGCACCCCAAACCATCATCCCCAACCCCACCCCAGAGCCCTCACCCCACCATGCCTCACCCTCCTGCTCCAGCCCTGATCCGCCTCTGAAACCCTCAGTCCCAGCACCCTCCTACAGCCCAAACCCCTCATCCACAGCCCCACCCCAGAGCCTGAACCCCCGGCTGGAGCCCTCACATGCTACAATCCCCTGTCCCACCCCTGAGCTCTTTCCCACACACTGAACCCTTCAGCCCCAGCCTGGAGCTCCCTCCTCCACCCCAAATCCCTCATCCTCAGCCCCACACAACAGCCTGCACCCCCAGCCAGAGCCCTCACCCCCCCACACACATCCAAACCCCCTGCTCCAACCCAGAGCCCCATCCCACACCCTGAACCCCTCGTGCCTGGCCCCACCCCAGAACCCACACTGCCAGCCCAGCGCCTGTAGCCCCTCCCCCACCCCAACCCCCTGCCTCAGCCCAGAGCCCCCTCTTGCCCACCACCAGTGTCTGTCGTGCACCATGGTGATGCTGACCCCTGCACAGAGATAAGCGGGAGAAGGGTCCTGCTATTTTGAGGAACTTTCCTTTTACACCCCAGCCCGCTGGAATCGAATAGCAGAAGAATCGGAGTCCTTGCTCCCAGGGCTGTCCCTAGCCATTGGGTGCTCTGTGCAGCCCCCCTGCAGGGCGGGGGGCTGTGTGGGGCTCCAGGCCTCCCCCCAAGGGTCTGGGAGGCAGGAACTGTGGGGGGCACTTTTAGGGGCCCCAGAGGTCCAGCATGGCCGAGGGGATTAGTGGGGACCTGGAGCAGGGCGCTCCGCTTCCCTTGTCTTGGCCCCAGCTATGTCGCTCGGGGGACGGGGTTTGGGGGAATGTTCCCCCCCAACCCCCGGCCGGAAGCTGAGCAGCCCGGCCTCAGCCAGCTCCCAGCTGCAGCACTCCACTGCCCACCCGCTGCAGCTGGAAGTTGGCATCAGCACCCAACGTGCAATAAGTGCTGGGAACATGTCAGGGACAACTTCTGCTTTGATGGTGGGAGAAGTAACAATGGGATAGTCGGGTTAGACTCAGTTCTGACCAGCAGGGAGGAATTCACTGCTCTAGATGAAATTACTGTAAGGTGGGTGCACAACTGGGTGAAGGACTGTACTCCAAGTAGTTATCAATGGTCTGGTGTCAACCTGGGAGGGGAATGATGGGGCGTGGGGAGGAGCCCCAGGTGGCATTTCCACACTCTCATCAGAGGGCGGGGGGAGGAGGGGGAAGGTTGAGAAGCCTCAGCTGACTTCCCCCACTCTTTACAGAGAACAGGGTCTGGAGCACCCACAGGGAAAAATTAGCAGGTGCTCCACACCTACGGGCAGCCAAGCTCCCCACTCCTGGCCTCCTTCTCTCCCCACCTCACTCGGGGAGGAGGCAGAGAAGAGGCGGGGCAGGGGTGGGGACTTTGGGGAAGGGGGCAGGGCTGGAGTGGGAAAAGGCAGGGTGGGATGGGGACTTTGGGGAGGGGGTGGAATGAGGGTTGAGCACCCCCCGGGCAGAGGGGAAGTTGGCACCTATGGAGGGAGCTGCCGCTGGAGATGAGAAACTGGGCTCTCAGCTCCCCACACGGCCCCTCTTAGGTCGGTGGAAGGGCTCCTCGGCAGGACACGCCCCAGCAACCCCAGGAGGGTAGCACAGACATCAGCTATTGCAGTAATTACTGTGGTGGCTGTAAGTCAACCGAATATACCGGTAGGTTGCCTTAGGTTTGAAGTGTAGATGCCCCATTACAAGCAAAGAGATTTCTCTCACCCCAGAGCTTCCAGCAGTCCATGCTCACTGGGAAGCCTTCCAGCGAGGACCACTCTCCCCATTTCAATGATGCCCCTATTGTCTTTCAAGTTATCTTGTTGGTGGGAGTTGAGATGGGAGAGGGGAGGTGGCCAGAGGCCTTCCCTCCCGCCCTCCGCCCCCTTTATACCAGAAAAGTCTTTGCTGGGGGATGTCATCAGGCAACTCCATGGCATATGTGAGCTCCAAACTGTCCTTCACATGAATTGTAAATGTCTTTGTTTACCCCCTTCTTCCTCCTGGTGGATGGTCAGATAATAGTTTTCTAACACCAACGGTCGGTCCTTTGTGGTCTCTGAGGAGCTAGTCTGTGGGCGTTCCCAGAACGACGACATCTCTCAGTAACAAACAGGGTTACCATACGTCCGGGTCTTCCTGGACAGAGCCTCTTTTTTGAACCTGCTTCTCTGTCTGAGCAGGGTCTTCCTATAACACCAACATGACCAGAGCAGAGGGGCTGCAGCTCAGAAATAGCCCTGATTGATCAGCTTCCCAATAAATCTATTCCCTAGCATCCACAGCTGATTGGTCTATTCCCCTACAGCTGCAGCTGATTGATTGCTGCCGGATCCCACCCACCGAGGCCCCAGCCCTGGGCAGAAGGTCCCGCAGGTAGGTGCTGACAGACGGCTGTCACTGCGTTCTGGGCTTGTGTCACTGCCCTCACCTCGTGAGTACCCCCCCCCGCACTCCCTCCAGCATCCACAACTGTCCCCGCACCAGGTTCCCACCCCCCATCACTGTCCTCCTTTTGGGCACCTGGAATATGGTCACCCTAGTAGCAAACATACAATAAAATCTCATCATTCTACATGCAGTGGTGTTATATGCATTTCATTGGCATAATATTGAGCAGATCATGAATTGTCCAATGATCCCCCACCAGGCACTCTTAGTACACGACATATCAGAACCATACACAAGTGGGGAACATGGGGCACAGGGGGTTAGTCACAAGAGGGATCAGTGTGGGGTGAGTGGGGCAAAGAGAATCTCAGTCATCAAAACACAGGACACTGCAGTAGATGGGGAGAGGGGTGATCAGCTGGGCAGTCAGGTTCCTCATCTCCCTCTGGCCTCAGTGATGCGGGTCGGTCTGGCTTCAAGGCTGCCCGGGTCTGTTGACATCCCCGGCTCCCTTCTAGCCTGTACCCAACCGCGGCATTTCAGCAATAGGGAAATACTGCCCCTTCCCATTATTTTTTGGGGCATCATTCATGGTCCTTTAGATTTCAGGGGCAGCTTCAAATGACACTGACAGGCCAAGCCTAGTCACTCTGTGGCTCTGATGCAGCGAATTCACAGTTCTCAGCCTCAGCCATCTGGCTCTGAGGAGCAAACCCAGCAGTTTCCCAGTTCTGTTCCCCACCCCCCGTTCAAATGGTACCTCGCATTACTGAAGGGACCAGGCAGTAACTTCATTCCCCTGTCTCTTGCACTGTGACTCTAGCTCACACCATCAGTGGTGGTGCTGGGAGATACTGATCATTGTCATTGTTCAAACCACAGAAAAAAAATCTCATGACAAAGATGTTAAAGATTAAAATAACAAAATCTAAAAAAGGACTATTCTGGGAAATTATCCTTTGTCGCGTGAAGTGAAGGACATAAATCCACACCGTGTAGAGGCCAAGCACAGGAGTTTATTACACACAGCACTGGCGGAGTGTCACCTGGCTTATTAGGCTCAGAGACACTGTCAATCGATTGATTACAATAGAATATATAGATTTTTCACGGGCGGGGGAAAGTGACGGGTTAGGCAGTTCCACACCCCGGATAGGTTTTGCAGCAAGACAAGATAGCACATTAGCCAATGGTTAAAAGGTTACATAATGTCTCCGCCCATGGTCTCAAGTTAGCAAGTTAACATTTAATTAATACTTTGATAAAATGTTATTAGTATAAAATATCTATGTTGAATTCTGATTTGGGGTCCATAGGAATGGAGCAACTCCATTGATTGTCCACCAGCTACATTCCTAGGGGTTAAAGCAAAGAAACAGTGAAAGTATATGACAGTAAAGATTGTCCCCTTTATGTCTTAAGGCAGGCACTGGTCCCTGGGAAGGGAGGTGGAACGATGCCATATCTTATACTGACATGTGCCAACTTTTCATAAACTCAAGGTTGGATCCGTGGAAAGAACGTTCCCTACAGAAGAGACTGACACAATAGGAACAGAGATCCTTTGTTCAATTTGCAGCTCTGAATAAGACACAATTATTTAGTTCTTAGCTCCAACACCTGGCAATTTGCTGACCAGGCCTATTTTAGCCAAACAAGATTATTTGTTTACCCCAGCTTTCTCTTAGCTAATCACTATTCACTAGGCCTCTGGTCTCTTGACCGAACTCTGGACTTTGGGTCTGAGAAAGAGCTGGCACAATCCATATACCAGGTTGTTATATAAAAGGCACATGGATTTTAACCCTTCATGAAATCCTCAGTAAATCTGAGCTACATCCTGTTGAATTAAATATCAGCGTATGTGACTAAATGGCCTTCACAAAGAGAGAAAAAGCCACAATTCAGAGTGCGCTATAAAACACCTTCATATTCATAAAATGAAATCTCAGCGAATCCTTTAAGACTCAAAATCAGGAAAATAAATGTACCCGTTTTCTTCTGTAGCGGTTAAACCGGGTTCACTTCTCGCCTCATTATTTGGTTGTATTAGTTGCAAAAGTTTTCGCATCATTTTACTAAAAGAAAGAGAAAGAAACACAAGTCTTCCCATCTACAAATGATCTGGACTAGCCTAGAAAAAGCCGGGAAGCAATTTCACCAGTAGATGCAAACAGGGCTACAAGATCCCCATGCTGATCTCCACCCCTGCGCCCCCACCCCAGTTCCTTATATCTCCTTGTCAAGTGCTGGAAATGGGCCATTTTCATTACCACTACAAACAGTTCTTTTTCTCTCCTCCTGACAACAGCTCACCTTAACTGATCACTCTCCTTATAATGTGTGTGGTAACACCCATTGTTTCATGTTCCCTGTGTATATATCTTCCTTCTCTATTTTCCACTACATGCATCCGATGAAGTGGGCTGTAGCCCACGAAAGCTTATGCTACAATAAATTTGTTAGTTTCTCAGGTGCCAGAAGTACTCCTGTTCTTTTTGTGGACTAACACGGCTACTACTCTGAAAGATCTTAAGTGTCAAACTACGCTTTAGAGTCACCGGGATTTCCCCGCCCCCTCCCAGATCTGTAACACTTCCTTCTCCAGCCCTCTGGAGTCTCACTCTGGAGTCTCCCTTAGGATCACAGACATCAGAACTGTGATTCCTAAGCATGGAAAGCCAGGGACACGGTGGGAAGTGACGCCTTGGGAGGTGAAGGGGTAGAACAGTAACAGGATAAAACTCTCCATCAGTTGCACGGAGGCTGCAGAGTGGAGGGTGACAGTGATGGGGGAAGGAAGGAAACCCTCAGATTCACCACATCGCCCTGCAATAGCACAGAAGGTAACACCACATTTTACTGTCTCTTCTCCCACGTTTCTAGCATCTAATTAATTCTGGTGCATAAGGCAGAAAATGTACAAACACTAAATGCTGTTCAGCAGGGCCTTGAGTAATGTGAGTCTATCTGAGAACGAACCATCCAGGCCCACAGGGGGAACTCAGGGATTAACGATCACTCAGCTAATGGGAGGGAGTCAGAACACAGAAGTAAGGCTTCAGTGTTTTTACGGAGGTAATGGAAGTCACGGAATCTGTGACTTCCAGAGACCTCTGTGACTTAAGCCCGTGGAGGCTCTGAGCAGCTGGGGTCCCCTGCTGCCCACAGTATCCGACAGCTGCCCCCCGGAGCTCTGAGCTGCTGCAGGCCATGGGGTACACCGCAGCACCCGGCTCTCAGGGGTGGCCTCCAGATCTGAGTCGTCGTGGGGGCTGGGGTCCCAGAGCTCCGAGCCACGGGTGGCAGGGGGCCCATGCAGCTTCCAGCCAGGGCCCCCACATCTGCCCAGCTGCCACGGGACCCCAGAGTCTCAGCAATGGGTGTTGCAGCTTTTTCCCACCCCATTTTGTCACGGATATTATTAGTAAATATCACAGACAGGTCACGGGCTGCCGTGAATATTTCTTTATTGCCTGTCACCTGTACATGACTTTTCTTAAAAATATCCATGACAAAACCTTAGCCTTACACATAAGATGCTCAGGGTGAGGTTACACTAGGAAATCCGGTGGAGGGTCACAGAGATGCGCTGGCTAATCCCGACCACATTTCCTACCATAGACAGATGCTCGGAAGCACTGGTGGGATCTCTCGGCCTTCCCCAAATGCCTCTGTGGGAATCAGCCCCTCTCAGTGGTGCTGTCTGAATGCAGAGGGGGCAGAACGGGTGAGTGATGAGAGGCAGCACTTCCCTGCCCCTGTGCTCTCCCTCGCCTCTTATCCCATCATCCCCAATACCCCAGCACCCAGCTCCTCTGGCTTCCCAGCTCCACCAGCCCCAACCATTCGATCCCAGTTCCCTCCCCAGAACCCATCCTCCCGGTCCCTCAATATTTGATCCCCCAGAGCCCAGCACCCTGGGGGGATTCGGAGAGAGGAGGAGTTACCAGCCCCAGGGACACTCCCCCTGCAGAGAACAGCTCCAGGTCAGTGGGGGAGCCCAGCCCAGGGAGTGGTAGAAGATGGGGGGTGGGGACCAGTGCTTAGAGTGAAGATGGGGCCTGGCCCAAGTGTCCTTCTCCTCCTCTCCATGGCAGGGAGATCCCGGTTGGGAGGGGAAGGGAAAGGGGGGAACTTCAGCCAAACAGGGAGCCTGCAGAGGAGTTTCTCTCTTCCATCCCCCACTTTTGGCCTCTCTGCTCAGCTGCCAGGGCTGTAGCAGGGAGGAGGGGCTAAACGGGGCTTCTCCTCCTCTGCCTGGGGTTTGCTTAGACCAGGCAGAGCCAGAGGGTCACTGACCAGCTGCTGCTGGATCCTTGGGAGCCAAACACCCCTGATGTGTGTGGGAACGAGGAAATAGGTTTGTCATCATGGCCAGCCCTAGTTGGGGCATTCAGAGAATTTCCCTGCTATATGGAGGAGTCTCTTATGTCCAATGTAGGGTTAGCTCCACTTGGAGCATTTTCCACACTAAGAACGTCTCAGATGTTTCTTCCCTGTGCGGATTTGTGGATCCCTGATATTCCGGAAACACCAAATGAAGCTTCCACCACATTCAAGGTCTCTCTGTTGTGTGGATCACTGATGTGTGAAGTCAAATTGAATCTTTTCCTGCGGTCAAACTATTTCTAGGGTCTCTCACCTTTGTGGATTTTCTGGTGTTTGGTGAGCTCTGAACTCCTATTGAAGCTTTCCCCACAGTCAAGGCATTTATAAGGTCTCTCTTCTGTGTGGATTCTCCCATGTTTAGTAAGGTGTGAGCGCAGAATGAAAGTTTTCCCACACTCCAGGCATTTTATGAGGTTTCTCTCCTGTGTGAGTTTTGTGATGTGTATTAAGGGTTGATTTCATATTGAAACTTTTCCCACACTCGAGGCATTTGTAAGGTCTTTCTCCTGTGTGGATTCTCCCATGTTGAGTAAGGGATGAACTTTCCATAAAACTTTTCCCACACTCGAGGCATTTGTAGGGTTTTTCTCCCGTGTGGATTCGTCCATGTTTAATAAGGGATGAACTTTCCATAAAACTTTTCCCACACTCAAGGCATCCATAGGGTCTCTCTCCCGTGTGGGTTCTCTGATGTGTAGTAAGCTTTGAGTTATAAACAAAACTTTTCCCACACTCCTGGCATTTATAAGGTCTCTCTGCTGTGTGTGTTCCCTGATGTGTAGTAAGATGTGACTTCTGACCAAAACTTTTCCCACACTCAAAGCATTTAAAGGGTCTATCTCCGGTGTGAACTCTCTGGTGTATAGTAAGTTGTGACTTCTGAATGAAGCTTTTCCCACAGTCCAAGCATTTATGTGATCGCTCTCCTGTGTGGATTGCCTGATGTTTAGTAAGATTTGTTTTATCAACAAAACTTTTCCCACAGTCAAGACATTTATAGGGTTTGTCACCTGTGTGGATTCTCTGATGCTTAATAAGGACTGATTGATAAATGAAACTTTTCCCACACTCGAGGCATTTGTAAGGTCTCTCTCCTGTGTGGATTTTCCTATGTTTAGTAAGGTATGAGCTCTGACCAAAAGTTTTCCCACAGTCCAAGCATTTATATGGTTTCTCATCAGTGTGGGTTCTCTCATGTTTAATAAGGTCCGATCTCGCACTGAAAAGTTTCTCACACTGAAGGCATTTGTAGTGTCTCTCTCTTGTCTTCAGACATGTATGTCTAATAAAGTTTGAGTGTTGAATGAAACCTCTACCACACTGAAGGCATTTATATGGTCTCTCTCCCGTGTGGATCTTCCTGTGTTTATTAAGGTGTGAGCGCAGAGTGAAAGCTTTCCCACAGTCCAGGCATTTATGGGGTTTCTCACCTGAGTGGGTTTTCTGATGTGAATTAAGGGTTGATTTCAAACTGAAACTTTTCCCACACTCAAGGCATTTATAAGGTCTTTCTCCTGTGTGGATTCTCCCATGTTGAATAAGGGATGAACTTTCCATAAATCTTTTCCCACACTCGAGGCATTTATAGGGTCTTTCTCCCGTGTGGATTCTCCCATGTTGAATAAGGGATGAATTTTTGCTATAACTTTTTCCACACTCACAGCATTTATATGGTCTCTCACCCGTGTGCAGTGTCTGATGTACAATAAGGTTTGAACTCTGACTGAAACTTTTCCCACAGTGAAGGCACTTATATGGTCTTTCTCCTGTGTGCACTCTCTGGTGTATAACAAGATGTATTTTTTTACTGAAGCTTTTCCCACAGTCTAAGCATTTATAGGGCTTCTCTCCTGTGTGGGATCTGTGATGTGCCATAAGTGGTGACCTCTGACTAAAACTTTTACAATACTCAAGGCGGCATTGATAGGGTTTCTCTCCTTTGTGCAGTCTCTGGTGCACAATAAAGCTTGACTTCTCACTGAAGCTTCTCCCACAGTCTGTGCATTGATAGGACTTCTCTCCTGTGTGGGTTCTCCAATGTCTGAGAAGGATTGTACTGACACGGAAACTCTTCCCACACTCAAGGCATTTGTAGGGTTTTTCTTCATTGTGACTTGTCTGCTGGACTGTGGTTTCCTTGGGATTCTTGCATCTTCCACCACCTTGAATAGAATCATCCAGTTTCTTCCTCGGATAGTTTCCCAGCTGCATCTCTGATCGGTGTCGATCTCCCCAGGCATTTCCTTGTTCCAAGCACCGGGAAAAATTCCCTTCAGCTCTGCTCAAAAACCTCTCCTGCGGCTCCACTTGTTCAGGACCTTCCTGCTGCTGATTCTCCTCCTTCTTCACACTCGCTGTCCTATCACCTGCAGGGAGAGAGAGAATCCAGACAGGAGTCACTGCCTGTGCTGGGGAGAAAGTATAGGAAGGGGAATAGAAAAGAGGGAAAACACAACACAGTGACTGTTGGGGAGATGGAGACATTGGATTCTGCCTCCACATCCCACCCCAACACTCCCAGGGAAGGAAAGTCAGGGAGGAAATTCCCGACAGTTGACAGGATGGGTGGGAAGCCGTGACTGATATTTGCCTTAATGATATGACACCTGGTGACTGCAGCCCTGACCTGGGTGAGATGGGGCAGAACTGAGGGTCCTCGCTCACAGCACATGTTTGGAGTCCCAGCTTTTTCCTTCCCTCTCGAGATGTTTCTGTCTCAGTTTCCCTGACTCCTCACCTGTGCGGGTGTCTCTCGGGCTCTCCCTTTCCTCATCGGCCTGGAGATCCGAGACCCACGGCTCTTCTCCTCCTTCCAGCCGGGCGATCAGGTCAGGTTTGGGAATGGGAAATCCTGCACAGGGGGTGAAATCATGCAAGGTCCAGAGTCTTGCAGAGTATTTCTCACAGGGAACATTCCTTTAGTTTTACCTGGCCCTACAAGTGACTGTGGTAACTCAGACCCTTTGAGAGCAACAGACATCTCAGGGTAGGGGTGGGGAGTTGTCACGCCCTCACTAGGAAGCCTCAGGGCAGATGCGTCTGGGGGGACTTTCTGGCACACACAGCTCTGGTGTTAAACTCCTGCCTATTTCCAAAGCAGCAAGGAGGTGCTGGAACCAACCGTGCTGGGGGAGCTGCCGCACCTCCTGGCTTGAAGTGGTTGCCATTATATCCAGGGTTTACAGTTTGGTTCAATGGCTCTCAGCGCCCCCCCACTGTACAACCTGTCCCAGCCCCCCTGAGCCTGCAGCCCTGAGAGCCTCCCCATGGACGGAGCTAGTCCCAAGAGGGCCAGTGAGCGGAGTGTGAAGGAGAAATAACACAGGCAGGGCAATCCCCTGCTTCTGGCGCCTTGACAGCTGGAGAGACGGGGACGAATTAGCCTGTCCATTAGGTTTCTGCCTCCCCTGTTCCCTCAAAGGGGGTGTGGAGATGCACGTCTCTCTCACAGTGGAGCTGTGGACTGCACCTGGGTTCTCAACTTTTTCTGTCTGAGCCCCCCCCCCGCCAACATGGTATAAAAACACCACTGCTCACCTCTGCCACGAGAACTGGTTTTTGCGCATAAAAGCCAGGGCCAGCATTCAGGGGTAGGGAGCAGGGCAATTACCCAGAGTCTCACACGACACGGGGCACCATAAAGCTACGTTGCTCAGGCTTCAGCTTCAGCCCCATGCAGTGAGGCTTCCATTTTGTGCCCTGGGCCTCAGCAAATCTAATTCTGGCCCTGCTTGGGGGCCCCCCTGAAACCTGCTCGCAGCCCCGCAGGAGCCCCTGGCTGAGAACCATGGCACTATATGACCCCAGCTGAGCAGAGGCAGACATGCAGACCCCAGCTGAGGGGACGGGAATCCCTTACCCAGCGAGGTCACCGTCTCGTAGTTCTCCTGCATGACGTCCCTGTAGAGGGCTCTCTGAGCGGGGTCCAGCAGAGCCCCCTGCCCCTGGGTGAAATACACAGCCACATCCTCGAAGGTCACCGGCATCTGAAACAACAAGAGTCCCTCAGTCAGCACCTGCTGCCCCAGCCTCAGACCCGCTAGTCACAGGAAAAGGAAAAGAACTCGAAGCTCTGAGAGGGCCAGAGTAACAAACTCAGACCCCTACTGCTCAGGGCAGGCAGTAGGCTTCAGGGGCTGGGAGAAGGTGAGAGGTCCTTGTCCCCCCAGCACACGGAGCAGGGCAGGGTCTCCGTATTTCCCACACACCTGCCAGCCACAGGCTGATGCGGGAAGCAGAGCTCTGAGCCGGGGACAGGGACAGGAACCCGAGCAGCTTCCCTGCGTCTTTCACAGCAGCCTCTGCCCAGTGGGGTCGGGCTCCAGCCCTGGGAGTCTGGTCAGTTTTACCAGCCCTATGTGGGCAGGGAGGTTCCTGATTCAGACATGCAGGAATTTCCCTCCCCCCAGTGGGCCTGTTCTGCAGAGCCGGGCTAGCTCCTCCCGCCCTGCCCCCACCCGGGCTGGCGGCAGTAGGGTGTGAAAAATCGGAAGGGGGGGGGGGTAACAGGATCCTACTAAAGGGAAAAAAAACAAAAATTGGGCCTGTCCCTGTAAAATTGAGACAACTGGACACCCTCGGAGGCAGCTTTCCCAGACCCCGGGCGGGAATCGCAACCTGCTCTGCTGGGAGCAGCTTGGGGCCAAACCTCCCCCTGCAGCCCGGGGGTGCCGGGGGGGGGGGGGCGGGTCTCTCTCACCTTCCCTCCGAGCGGGGCCCCCCGGGGCAGGGGCCGGGCCGGGCTGGGGGCTCTGCCCTGGGAGAGGCTCCTGGGGGGGGAGCCACGGGAAGGGCCCTGCTGGAGATTCCCCTCTCCCGGCTGCAGCCAGGGCTCCGGGCTCCCAGCACCAGCCGCCCCCCGGGGCTCGGGGATCTCGCCAGGAGCCTGGGAGCCAGAGTCACCGCAGCGGCTGCGAGTCACTTCCTGTGGCAGGGCCGGAGCCCAGCGCCCGCTGCCCGGAGCCGCCTCCCGGCGGCTCCTGGGTCCTAGCGCTGAAGGGATCGCGCTGCAGCATCTCTGGCTCCGGCTCCTGTTCCACTCCCAGCCTTTAGGATCAGAGAGGGACCATCACCATCATCTAGCCCAGGGGGTCTCATGACTAAAATGTTGTTGGCTTCAGAGTGTGGCCAGCAGCTCTCGCTGGTGGCCGTTCTGACACTTTTCCCTAAAATAATTAATTTTACCAAAAAACCAGGAGCTGTGCACGTCGGCCGGGCTCAGCAACGTGTCTGTACACGGTAAAAATTATGATGTCCATGGGGGCCGCTCCCCACGAGCGGCTCCCTGTCCCTGCTGTTGCTGGCAGAGGCACGGCCAGGCGGCCCTGCACGCTGCCTCTGTTCCCCCTCCCTGAGCGCTGACTCCGTGGCTCTGAGCCCATTGGCTGGGAACCAGGGCAAACGGGAGCTGTAGGGGTGGCACCTGAGGACAGGGCAGCTCCAGTAGGGGCCAGAGGGGGGCCATGCTGCCAGGGCCGGCTCTAACATTTTTGGCGCCCCAAGCAAAAACAAAGAGCACCGCCCCCCTCCGAGCATCAGGCCGCCCAAGGCACCGCCCCCCGAGCGGCGCCCCGCCCAGTCCCCACCCTGAGCATTTCCCTGCCCTGCCCAAGTCCCCGCCCCCCGAGCGTCGCGTCGCCCAAGTCCCCGCCCCCCCGAGCGTCTCGTCGCCCAAATCACCGCCCCCCCGAGCGTCCTGCCGCCTAAGTCCCCGCCCCCCCAACACGGCAGCACGCTGCCTAAGCCCCGCCTCCCCCCAGCGCCGCCTGGCCAAACAAAACAAAAACAAAAACAAACCCGAGCGCCGCCCCGTCCCAAGGTGCCGCCCCAAGCATGTGCTTGGTAGGCTGGTGCCTGGAGCCGGCCCTGCATGCTGCTGCTTCCAGGAGCTGTTTGAGGTAAGCACTGCATGGAGCCTGAACACATCTCCTGTGCCCCACCCGTCTGCCTCAGCCCCGATCCCCCTCCCGCCCTCCAAACCTCTTGGTCCCAGCCTGGATCACCATCCTGCACCCCAAACCATCATCCCCAAACCCACCCCACAGCCCTCACCCCCCCAGGCCTCACCCTCCTGTTCCAGCCCGGCACCCTCCTACAGCCCAAACCCCTCATCCACAGCCCCACCCCAGAGCCTGAACCCCCGGCTGGAGCTCTCACATGCCACAATCCCCTGTCCCAGCCCTGAGCTCCTTCCCACTCTCTGAACCCTTCAGCCCCAGCCTGGAGCTCCCTCCTCCACCCCAAATCCCTCATCCCCAGCCCCACACAACAGCCTGCACCCCCAGCCAGAGCCCACCCCCCCCCCCACAGCCAACCCCTGCTCCTACCCAGAGCCCCATTCCACACCCTGAACCCCTTGTGTCTGGCCCCACCCCAGAACCCACACTGCCAGCCCAGCGCCTGTAGCCCCTCCCCCCCCCCCACCCCCAGCCCCAGCCCAGAGCCCCCTCCTGCCCACCTCCAGTGTCTGTCGTGCACCATGGTGGTGCTGACCCCTGCACAGAGATAAGCGGGAGAAGGGTCCTGCTATTTTGAGGAACTTTCCTTTTACACCCCAGCCTGCTGGAATCGAATAGCAAAAGAATCGGAGTCCTTGCTCCCAGGGCTGTCCCTAGCCATTTGGGTGCTCTGTGCAGGGCCGGCTGTGTGGGGCTCCAGGCCTCCCTGCCGTGGGGGGCACTTTTAGGGGCCCCACAGGTCCAGGATGGCCCAGGGGATTAGTGGGGACCTGGAGCAGGGCGCTCCGCTTCCCTTGTCTTGGCCCCAGCTATGTCGCTCGGGGGAGAGGGCTTGGGGGAAGGTTCCCCCCCCCACCCCCCGGCAGGAAGCTGAGCAGCCCGGCCTCAGCCAGCTCCCAGCTGCAGCACTCCACTTCCCACCGCGGGTGAGTGCAGTGGGAGGGGGAACCTTTCTCTAACCCCCTCCCTCCCTGAGCAACATGGCTGGGGCCGCATTGCTCCACCTCCCGCCGCCGGTGAGTGCGGGGGGGGAGGGTCATCCTTTCCCCAACCACCTCGCACTCACCGGTAGCGGGAAGTGAAGCGCTGCAGCTGGCAGTTGGCATCAGCGCCCAACGTGCAATAAGTGCTGGGAACATGTGAGGGACAACTCCTGCTTTCTGACCGTGGGGGAAGTAAGAATGGGATAGTCAGGCTAGACTCAGTTCTGACCAGCAGGGAGGAATTCACTGCTCTAGTGAGGAAATTACTATAAGGTAGGTGCACAACTGGTTGAAAGACTGAACTCCAAGTAGTTATCAATGGTCTGGGGTCAACCTGGGAGGGGAATGATGTGGGGTGGGGAGGAGCCCCAGGTGGCATTTCCACACTCCCATCAGAGGGCGCGGGAGGGGGGACAGGGTGAGAAGCCTCAGCTGGCTTCCCCCACTCTTTACAGAGAACAGGGTCTGGAGCACCCACAGGGAAAAATTAGCAGGTACTCCACACCTACGGGCAGCCAAGCTCCCCACTCCGGGCCTCCTTCTCCCCCCACCTCACTCGGGGAGGAGGCAGAGAAGAGGCAGGGTGGGGACATGGGAGAAGGGGGCAGGGCTGGAGTGGGAAAAGGCAGGGTGGGATGGGGACTTTGGGGAAGGGGTGGAATGAAGGTTGAGCACCCCCCGGGCAGAGGGGAAGTTGGCGCCTATGGAGGGAGCTGCCGCTAGAGATGAGAAACTGGGCTTTCAGCTCCCCACATGGCCCCTCTTAGGTCGGTGGAAGGGCTCCTCAGCAGGACATGCCCCAGCGACCCCATCATGGGCGGCAGGCTTGTATAATTTTTGGTGGTGCCCAAGTGGATCCGTCCCACCCATAGGATGCCAACCCCTACCTTATGCTTCAAGGGGACGTGGGGTTCAGGGTGGCCTGGGGGGTTAGCGGGGTGCCTGGCGCTGACAGCAGTGAGCAACCCTGCTCCGCCCAGCCTCTTCCCACCCCGCCCCCACTCCACCTCTTCCCCGAAGGCCCTGCCCCTGAGCAATGCCGGGAGCTGGCGAGGTAGAGCAGAGTGGGCTGGGGCCAGGTCACTCGCTGCTGCCAGTGCCAGGCCCCCCGCTAATGCCCCAGGCTGCCCTGGACCCCATCACCCACTGAAGCACAAGGTAGGGGTAGGCACCACCATGTTGTGTGACAAACACTTGACAAAATTACTGGACTTAGTGACAGACAATGCGGGCAGGTGGGTATTATATCATTCAATCATTCAACCCATAAAATTGCACACATTTTGCCACACTGAAAAAAAACCAGTAACCTAGCTAATAAATAATAATAATAATAAATTCAACTCATATAATTAATGAAAAATGTGTGTATACTGTATATGAGATGATATGAGAAATGAAAATGAGCTTGCTTTGGGCTTTTACAAGGCACTTATATCATTTAAACACATTTGGTACCTTGAATAATGATAACACTTCTTGCAAATCACATAAATAGGGAACCCATGGTCCCCTTCCCTCACCCATTGCAAAAGCACAGGGGTTATTGCTGGCTGCCCTAGGGCTGCAGAAAACCCTATGGGCAAACCATATGGAAAGAACAGGATCAACTTATACAGAGGGCTGAAGGGGACTCCCGTAGTGCATTAACTAACAATAAACACATCAAAATTAAATACATTACAGAGATAAGAACCTGTCATGACAGACTTTACTTCATTAGACGCTCCAGAGAGAGAAGACCCAGAGGGAGTAATGGGAGGGGCAATTCTAGGGAGACCAAAGGGGCTGGTAGAGGGAGCAGACAGAGAACAAGGGTAGAGGCAGAGTCACTGCAGTGTTGACCGAGTCTTATGTCTCTCCCTGTGGGTGGAAACACTGATCACTATCACTATAGGAGGGAACAGTAGAATGGAATGCCCAGAAGAATGAATGACTTGAGGACAATTTCCTGAGGGACCCTTACCCTTGCAGAGCTTTTCTGGCTCCAACACTTACATTTCTATACAGGGTGGTTTGGCCCACAGAAATAAAAATCTGCACATCTTCCATGTTTTTTTGGACCAATGTAAAAAAACAGGTACAATTCATGTGACTTTTGAAATTGCCTATGAAACTGAGATAACAAAATAAATGAGCTTATGAACAACCAGAAATATACTGTACTTCTCAAGTGAAAAAATATAAATGGACTTCTTGGCAAAGAAATTGTAAGTTTTTTCTTACCGGAAAAGTCACAAACTGTCTGGAAAGGAAGAGCAGACTGAATTTCTCGCCTCAGTGAAATTAAATATCCAGAGAATTACTGGGCCTGTGATGATGATGACCAGGGCTTGCTCAGCTGTGGCTCCCCCTCCCTGTGCTGTGGAGGCACAGCCAGGCAGGTCTGCATCTGCAAGCAGGCGCCCTGCCTCAGGTGCAGCTCCCATGGGCCCTGCCAGCCACTAGACTGGGAGCCTCCCGGCCAATGGAATGGGCTGGGCTGGGGGGCAGAAGGCAAAGGGGGAAATTGTAGGGAGCTTTGGAGGAGGGGAGGCAGTGGGGGAGGGGAGTGGGCTGGCACAAAGGGGCGGGCTCTCTGGAGAGGAGTGACAGGGGTACAGGGGTCATTGGGAGTCTCTCGAGGGGGCAGAGGGTTGTGTGGGTCTCTGTGGGGCAGGGGGCTGTGATGGGCGGAGCCAGCCGCAACCTGGGTCTGCTCTGCGGGGGTGTTGCTATAGTCCCCTCAGGAAGCTCCCCCCATCCTGTGTATTTTATGCCAGCCCTGGGGTGCCCATTGCTGCTCCTTTCCCCGCCCACGGCTCCATCTGTCTGTCCCCAGCACCCCTGGCTGTGTCTGTCTGTCCCACAACCCCCTGGCTGTGTCTCTGTGTCTGTTTGTCCCCACAACCCCCCGGCTGTGTCCGTGTGTCTGGCTGCCCCCACAGCCCCCCGGCTCAGTGGCTGTGTCAGTCCGACAGGAACAGACCCTGCTGCTCGCTCTGCCCAGGGCTCAGAGCTGCTGCCTGTGGCTCCCACCCCATCCCTGCTGTGGAGATGTGGCCAGGCAGCTCCGGCACCGCCCCCTGCAGCTCCCATTGGCTGGGGTTCCTGGCCAATGGGCTGTGAGCCGAGTCAGCGCTGGGGCCTCTCCGGGGCTGGGGGGAGCTGCCCCTGAGGTGAAAGCACCCACACTGCCGACCCCTGGCACGGGGACCTCCAAAGCACAGGGCCCGGGGGCCAAACATTGGTGGAGCTGGGCCCACCTTCGGGAATATTGCTGGAGCATTGGCCCCACGGGCCCATAGAACTCGCAGCCTATGAATGTCACAGACAGGTCACGGGAGGCCGTGAATATTTCTTTATTGCCTGTCACCTGTCCATGACTTTTCTTTAAAATATCCATGACAAAACCTTAGCCTTACACATAAATAAGATGCTCAGGATGAGGTTACACTAGGAAATCTGGTGGAGGGTCACAGAGATGCACTGGCTAATCCCAACCACATTTCCTACCATAAACAGATGCTCGGAAGCAAAAAAGGGATCTCTTGGCCTTCCCCAAATGGCTCTGTGGGAATCAGCCCCTCTCAGTGGTGCTGTCTGAATGCAGAGGGGGCAGAAGGGGTGAGTGATGAGAGGCAGCACTTCTCTGCCCCTGTGCTCTCCCTCGCCTCTTATCCCATCATCCCCAATACCCCAGCACCCAGCTCCTCCTGCTTCCCAGCTCCACCAGCCCCAACCATTTTATTCCAGTACCCTCCCCAGAACCCATCCTCCTGCTCCCTCAATATTTGACCCCCCCCAGAGCCCAGCGCCCTGGTGGATTCGGAGAGGGGAGGAGTTACCAGCCCCCAGGGACACTCCCCCTGCAGGGAACAGCTCCAGGTCAGTGGGGGAGCCCAGCCCAGGGAGTGGTAGAAGATGGGGGGTGGGGACCAGTGCTTAGAGTGAAGATGGGGCCTGGCCCAAGTGTCTTTCTCCTCCTCTCCATGGCAGGGAGATCCCGGTTGGGAGGGGAAGGAAGAGGAGGGAACTTCAGCCAAACAGGGAGCGTTCGGAGGAGTTTCTCTCTCTTCCTTCCCCCACCTTTGGCCTATCTGCTCAGCTGCCAGGGCTGCAGCAGGGGGGAGGGGCTGAACGGGGCTTCTCCTCCTCTGCCTGGGGTTTGCTTAGACCAGGCAGAGCCAGAGGGTGACTGACCAGCTGCTGCTGGATCCTTGGGAGCCAAACACCCCTGATGTGAGGGGGAATGAGGAAATAGGTTTGTCATCATGGCCAGCCCTAGTCAGGGCACTCAGAGAATTTCCCTGCTGTATGGAGGAGTCTCTTATGTCCAATGCAGGGTTAGCTCCACTTGGAGCATTTTCCACACTAAGAACGTCTCAGACGTTTCTTCCCTGTGCGGATTTGTGGATCCCTGATATTCCGGAAACACCAAATGAAGCTTCCCCCACATTCAAGGTCTCTCTGTTGTGTTGATCACTGATGTGTGAAGTCAAATTGAATCTTTTCCTGCGGTCAAACTATTTCTAGGGTCTCTCACCTTTGTGGATTTTCTGGTGTTTGGTGAGCTTTGAGCTCCTGTTGAAGCTTTCCCCACAGTCAAGGCATTTCTAGGGTCTTTCTCCTGTGTGGATTCTCCCATGTTTAGTAAGGGATGAACTTTCCATAAAACTTTTCCCACACTTAAGGCATTTAAAGGGTCTCTCTCCTGTGTGGATTGCTTGATGTCTAGTAAGTTTTGTTCTGACAACAAAACTTTTCCCACAGTCAAGGCATTTATAGGGTTTGTCAACTAGGTGGATTCTCTGATGCTTAGTAAGGACTGATTGATAAATGAAACTTTTCCCACACTCAAGGCATTTATAGGGTCTTTCTCCTGTGTGGATTCTCCCATGTTGAGTAAGGTGTGAGCTTTGACTGAAACTTTTCCCACAGTCCAGGCATTTATAGGGTTTTTCTCCTGTGTGGATTCTCCCATGTTTAATAAGGGATGAACTTTCCATAAAACTTTTCCCACACTTGAGGCATTTATAGGGTCTTTCTCCCGTGTGGATTCTTGCATGTTTAATAAGGTATGAACTTTTGCTATAACTTTTTCCACACTCACAGCATCTATATGGTGTCTCGCCTGTGTGCAGTTTCTGATGTACAATAAGGTTTGAACTCTGACTGAAACTTTTCCCACACTGAAGACACTTATATGGTCTCTCTCCTGTGTGCACTCTCTGGTGTATAACAAGATGGGTTTTTTTACTGAAGCTTTTCCCACAGTCTAAGCATTTATAGGGCTTCTCTCCTGTGTGGGATCTGTGATGTGCCATAAGTGGTGACCTCTGACTAAAACTTTTACAATACTCAAGGCGGCATTGATAGGGTTTCTCTCCTGTGTGCAGTCTCTGGTGCACAATAAAGCTTGACTTCTCACTGAAGCTTCTCCCACAGTCTATGCATTGATAGGACTTCTCTCCTGTGTGAGTTCTCCAATGTCTGAGAAGGAATGTACTGACCTGGAAACTCTTCCCACACTCAAGGCATTTGTAGGGTTTTTCTTCATTGTGACTTGTCTGCTGGATTGTGGTTTCCTTGGGATTCTTGCATCTTCCACCACCTTGAAGAGATTCATCCAGTTTCTTCCCAGGATAGTTTCCCAGCTGCATCTCTGATCGGTGTCGATCTCCCCAGGCATTTCCTTGTTCCAAGCACTGGGAAAAATTCCCTTCAGCTCTGCTCAAAAACCTCTTCTGCGGCTCCACTTGCTCAGGACCTTCCTGCTGCTGATTCTCCTCCTTGTTCTCAATCACTGTCCTGTCACCTGCTGGGAGAGAGAGAAGCCAGACAGGAGTCACTGCCTGTGCTGGGAGGAAAGGACAGGAAGGGGAATAGCAAAGAGGGAAAACACAACACAGTGACTGTTGGGGAGATGGAGACATTGGATTCTCCCTTCACATCCCACCCCAACACTCCCAGGGAAGGAAAGTCAGGGAAGAAATTCCCGACAGCTAACAGGATGGGTGGGAAGCCGTGACTGATATTTGCCTTAATGATATGACACCTGCTGACTGCAGCCCTGACCTGGGTGAGATGTGCTGTGAGCGAGGGTCCTCAGTTCTGCCCCATGTTTGGAGTCCCAGCTTTTTCCTTCACTCTCGAGATGTTTCTGTCTCAGTTTCCCTGACTCCTCACCTGTGCAGGTGCCTCTTGGGCTCTCCCTTTCCTCATCGGCCTGGAGATCCGAGACCCACGGCTCTTCTCCTCGTTCCAGCCGGGCGATCAGGTCAGGTTTGGGAATGGGGAACCCTGCATAGGGGGTGAAATCATGCAAGGTCCGGAGTCTTGCAGGGTATTTGTCACAGGGAACATTCCTTGAGTTTTACCTGGCCCTACAAGCGACTGTGGCAACTCAGACCCTTTGGGAGCAGCAGACATCTCAGGGTAGGGCTGGGGAGTTATCACGCCCTCACTAGGAAGCCTCAGGGCAGATGCGTCTGGGGGACTTTCTGGCACGCACAGCTCTGGTGTTAAACTCCTGCCTATTTCCAAAGCAGCACGGAGGTGCTGGAACTAACCGTGCTGGGGGAGCTGCCACATCTCCTGGCTTGAAGTGGTTTCAATTAGATCCAGGGTTTACAGTTTGGTTCAATGGCTCTCAGCGCCCCCCACTGTACAAACTCTCCCAGCCCCCCTGAGCCTGCAGCCCTGAGAGCCTCCCCATGGACGGAGCTAGTCCCAAGAGGGCCAGTGAGCGGAGTGTGAAGGAGAAACAACACAGGCAGGGCAATCCCCTGCTTCTGGCCCCTTGACAGCTGGAGAGACGGGGACGAATTAGCCTGTCGATTAGGTTTCTGCCTCCCCTGTTCCCCTGAAGGGGGTGTGGAGATGCACGTCTCTCTCACAGTGGAACTGTGGACTGCACCTGGGTTCTCAACTTTTTCTGTCTGAGCCTCCCCGTCCCCCATGGTATAAAAACGCCACAGCCCACCTCTGCCACACCAACTGGTTTTTGCGTATAAAAGCCAGGGCCAGCATTAGGGGGTAGGGAGCAGGGCAATTACCCAGGGTCTCACACGACAAGGTGCGCCATAAAGCTACGTTGCTCAGGCTTCAGCTTCAGCCCCATGCAGTGGGGCTTCCATTTTGTGCCCTGGGCCTCAGCAAATCTAATTATTGCCCTGCTTGGGGGCCCCCCTGAAACCTGCTCGCAGCCCCACAGGGGCCCCTGGCTGAGAGCCACAGCACTATGTGACCCCAACTGAGCAGAGTCAGACACGCAGACCCCATGGCCTAAAATAGCTGAGGGGACGGGACTCCCTTACCCAGCGAGGTCACCGTCTCGTAGTTCTCCTGCATGACGTCCCTGTAGAGGGCTCTCTGAGCGGGGTCCAGCAGAGCCCCCTGCCCCTGGGTGAAATACACAGCCACATCCTCGAAGGTCACCGGCATCTGGAATAACAAGAGTCCCCCACTCAGCACCTGCTGCCCCAGCCACAGACCTGCTAGTCACAGGAAAAGGAAAAGAACTTGAAGCTCTGGGAGGCCAGAGTAACAAACTCAGACCCCTACTGCTCAGAGCAGCCAGGAGGCTTCAGGGGGTGGGAGAAGGTGAGAGCTCCTTGTCCCCCAGCACACGGAGCAGGGCAGGGTCTCCTCATTTCCCACACGCCTGCCAGCCACAGGCTGATGCGGGAAGCAGAGCTCTGAGCCGGGGACAGGGACAGGAATCCCAACAGCTTCTCTGCGTATTTCACAGCAGCCTCTGGCCAGTGGGGTCAGGCTCCAGCCCTGGGAGTCTGGTCAGTTTTCCCAGCCCTGTGGGGGCGGGGATGTTCCTGGTTCAGAAATGCAGGAATTTCCCTCCCCCCACTGGGCCTGTTCTGCAGGGCCAGGCTGGCTCCGCCCCACCCCCACCGGGGCTGGCAGCAGTAGGGTGCCCAGAGAGCAAGTGTGAAAAATCGGGATGGGGGTGGGGGGCAATAGGAGCCTAGTAAAGAAAAAGAAACAAAAATTGGGCCTGTCCCTGTAAAATCGGGACAACTGGTCACCCTCGGCGGCAGCTTTCCCGGGCCCCGGGCGGGAATCGCAGCCAGCTCCGCTGGGAGCAGCCTGGGGCCAAACCTCCCCCTGCAGCCCGGGGGGGGGGGCGGGTCTCTCTCACCTTCCCTCCGAGCGGGGCCCCCCGGGGCAGGGGCCGGGCCGGGCTGGGGGCTCTGCCCTGGGAGAGGCTCCTGGGGGGGAGCAGCGGGAAGGGCCCTGCTGGAGATTCCCCTCTCCCGGCTGCAGCCAGGGCTCCGGGCTCCCAGCACCAGCCGCCCCCCGGGGCTCGGGGATCTCGCCAGGAGCCTGGGAGCCAGAGTCACCGCAGCGGCTGCGAGTCACTTCCTGCGGCCGGGCCGGAGCCCAGCGCCCGCTGCCCGGAGCCGCCTCCCGGCTGCTCCTGGGTCCTAGCGCTGAAGGGATCGCGCTGCAGCATCTCTGGGTCCGGCTCCTGTTCCACTCCCAGACTTTAGGATCGGAGAGGGACCATCACCATCATCTAGCCCCGGGGGTCTCATGACTAAAATGTTGGTGGCCTCAGAGTGTGGGCAGCAGCTCTCGCTGGTGGCCGTTCTGACACTTTCCCCTAAAGTAATTAATTTTACCAAAACCCAGGAGCTGTGCACGTCCGCCGGGCTCAGCAACGTGTCTCTACACGGTAAAAATTATGATGTCCATGGGGGCCGCTCCCCACAAGCGGCTCCCTGTCCCTGCTGTTGCTGACAGAGGCACGGCCAGGCGGCTCTGCACGCTGCCTCTGTCCCCCCTGCCTGAGCGCTGACTCCGTGGCTCTCAGCCCATTGGCTGGGAACCGGCAAATGGGAGCTGTGGGGGTGGCACCTGAGGACAGGGCAGCTCCAGTAGGGGCCAGAGGGGGCCATGCTGCTGCTTCCAGGAGCTGTTTGAGGTAAGCGCTGCATGGAGCCTGAACACATCTCCTGTGCCCCACCCTTCTGCCTCAGCCCCGATCCCCCTCCCACCCTCCAAACCTCTTGGTCCCAGCCTGGAGCACCATCCTGCACCCCAAACCATCATGCCCAACCCCACCCCAGAGCCCTCACCCCCCTGCTCCAGCCCTGATCCCCCTCTGAAACCCTCAGTGCCAGCACCCTCCTACAGCCCAAACCCCTCACCCACAGCCCCACCCGAGAGCCTGCACCCCCGGCTGGAGCTCTCACATGCCACAATCCCCTGTCCCAGCCCTGAGCTCCTTCCCACACTCTGAACCCTTCAGCCCCAGCCTGGAGCTCCCTCCTCCACCCCAAATCTCTCATCCCCAGCCCCACACAACAGCCTGCACCCCCAGCCAGAGCCCTCACCCCTCACTGCTCCAACCCAGAGCCCCATCCCGCACCCTGAACCCCTTGTGTCTGGCCCCACCCCAGAACCCACACTGCCAGCCCAGCGCCTGTAGCCCCTCCCCCACCCCAACCCTCTGCCTCAGCCCAGAGCCCCCTCCTGCCCACCACCAGTGTCTGTCGTGCACCATGGTGGTGCTGACCCCTGCACAGAGATAAGCGGGAGAAGGGTCCTGCTATTTTGAGGAACTTTCCTTGTACACCCCAGCCCGCTGGAATCGAATAGCAGAAGAATCGGAGTCCTTGCTCCCAGGGCTGTCCCTAGCCATTTGGGTGCTCTGTGCAGCCCCCCTGCAGGGGGGGGGACTTTGTGGGGCTCCAGGCCTCCCCCCCAAGTGTCTGGGAGGCAGGAACTGTGGGGGCACTTTTAGGGGCCCCAGAGGTCCAGCATGGCCAAGGGGATTAGTGGGGACCTGGAGCAGGGCGCTCCGCTTCCCTTGTCTTGGCCCCAGCTATGTCGCTCGGGGGAGAGGGCTTGGGGGAAGGTTCCCCCCCACCCCCCAGCGGGAAGCTGAGCAGCCCGGCCTCAGCCAGCTCCCAGCTGCAGCACTCCACTGCCCACCACGGGTGAGTGCAGTGGGAGGGGGAACCTTTCTCTAACCCCCTCCCTCCCTGAGCAACATGGCTGGGGCCCCATTGCTCCATTTCCCGCCGCTGTTGAGTGTGGGGGGAGGGTGCTTTCCCCATCCTCCTCACATTCACTGGTAGCGGGAAGTGAAGCGCTGCAGCTGGCAGTTGGCATCAGCACCCAACGTGCAATAAGTGCTGGGAACATGTGAGGGACAACTCCTGCTTTCTGATGGTGGGAGAAGTAACAATGGGATAGCTGGGTTAGACCCAGTTCTGACCAGCAGGGAGGAATTCACTGCTCTAGATGAAATTACTATAAGGTGGGTGCACAACTGGGTGAAGGACTGTACTCCAAGTAGTTATCAATGGTCTGGTGTCAACCTGGGAGGGGAATGATGGGGCGTGGGGAGGAGCCCCAGGTGGCTTTTCCACACTCCCATCAGAGGGTGGGGTGGGGGCAGGGTGAGAAGCCTCAGCTGGCTTCCCCCACTCTTTACAGAGAACAGGGTCTGGAGCACCCACAGGGAAAAATTAGCAGGTGCTCCACACCTACGGGCAGCCAAGCTCCCCACTCCTGGCCTCCTTCTCCCCCCACCTCACTCGGGGAGGAGGCAGAAAAGAGGCATGGGAGAAGGGGGCAGGGCTGGAGTGGGAAAAGGCAGGGTGGGATGGGGACTTTGGGGAAGGGGTGTAATGAGGGTTGAGCACCCCCCGGGCAGAGGGGAAGTTGGCACCTATGGAGAGAGTTGCCGCTGGAGATGAGAAACTGGGCTCTCAGCTCCCCACATGGCCCCTCTTAGGTTGGTGGAAGAGCTCTTCAGCAGGACACGACCCAGCAACCCCAGGAGGGTAGCATAGACATCAGCTATTGCAGTAATTACAGTGGTGGCTGTAAGTCAACCTAATATACTGGTAGGTCGCCTTAGGTTTGAAGTGTAGATGCCCCATTACAAGCAAAGAGATTTCTCTTACCCCAGAGCTTTCAGCAGTCCATGCTCACTGGGAAGCAGGGGCGGCATGCCGCGGGAGGCGCTCTGCCGGTCGCTGGTTCCGCAGCTCTGGTGGACCTCCCGCAGGCGTGCCAGCAGATGGTGCGCTGGTCCCACACAGCCACCGAAGCCACGTGGGACCAGCGGACCCTCCGCAGGCATGCCTGTGGGAGGTCCACCGGAGCCAGCTGCCTCCCTCTCGGTGATTGGCAGAGCGCCCCCCGCGGCATGCCGCCCCAAGTCCGCACTTGGCGTGCTGGGGTCTGGAGCCGTCCCTGCTGGGAAGCCTTCCAGTGAGGACCACTCTCCCCAGTTCAACGATGCTCCTATTGTCTGTCAAGTTATCTTGTTGGTGGGAGTTGAGATGGGAGAGGGGAGGTGGCCAGAGGCCTTCCCTCCTGCCCTCCGCCCCCTTTATACCAGAAAAGTCTTTGCTGGGGGATGTCATCAGCCAACTCCATGGCGTATGTGAGCTCCAAACTGTCCTTCACGTGAATTGTAAATGTCTTTGTTTACCGCCTTCTTCCTCCTGGTGGATGGTCAGATAATAGTTTTCTAACACCAACGGTGGGTCCTTTGTGGTCTCTGAGGAGCTAGTCTGTGGGTGTTCCCCAAAACGACGACATCTCTCAGTAACAAACAGGGTTACCATACGTCCGGGTCTTCCTGGACAGAGCCACTTTTTTGAACCTGCTTCTCTGTCTGAGCAGGGTCTTCCTATAACAACAACATGTCCAGGGGGTTTGCGGAGCAGAGGGGCTGCAGCTCAGAAATAGCCCTGATTGGTCAGCTTCCCAATTAATCTATTCCCTAGCATCCACAGCTGATTGGTCTATTCCCCTACAGCTGCAGCTGATTGATTGCTGCCGGATCCCACCCACCGAGGCCCCAGCCCTGGGCAGGAGGTCCCGCAGGTAGGTGCTGACGGATGGCTGTCACTGCGTTCTGGGCTTGTATCACTGCCCTGCCACTGTGACAGTGGCCGACACTGACCTCACCTCGTGAGTACCCCCACCGCACCCCCTCCAGCATCCATAACTGTCTCCCCTGCCCCAGGTTCCCACCCCCCATCACTGTCCTCCTTTTGGGCACCTGGAATATGCTCACCCTAGTAGCAAACATACAATAAAATCTCATCATTCTACATGCAGTGGTGTTATATGCATTTCATTGGCATAATATTGAGCAGATCATGACTTGTCCAATGATCCCCCACCAGGCACTCTTAGTACACGACATATCAGAACCATACGCAAGTGGGGAACATGGGGCACAGGGGGTTAGTCACAAGAGGGATCAGTGTGGGGTGAGTGGGGCAAAGAGAATCTCTGTCATCAAAACACAGGACACTGCGGTAGATGGGGATTGGGATGATCAGCTGGGCTGTCAGGTTCCTCATCTCCCTCTGGCCTCAGTGATGCGGGTCGGTCTGGCTTCAAGGCTGCCCAGGTCTGTTGACATCCCCGGCTCCCTTCTAGCCTGTACCCAACCACGGCATTTCAGCAATAGGGAAATACTGCCCCTTCCCATTATTTTTTGGGGCATCATTCATGGTCCTTTAGATTTCAGGGGCATCTTCAAATGACACTGACAGGCCAAGCCTAGTCCCTCTGTGGCTCTGATGCAGCGAGTTCACAGTTCTCAGCCTCAGCCATCTGGCTCTGAGGAGCAAACCCAGCAGTTTCCCAGCTCAGTTCCCCACCCCCCTTCAAATGGTACCTCGCATTACTGAAGGGACCAGGCAGTAACTTCATTCCCCTGTCTCTTGCACTGTGACTCTAGCTCGCACCATCAGTGGTGGTGCTGGGAGATACTGATCACTGTCATCGTTCAAACCACAGAAAAAAATCTCATGACAAAAGATGTTAGATAAAGATTAAAATAACAAAATCTAAAAAAGGACTATTCTGGCAAATTATCCTTTGTCTCGTGAAGTGAAGGACATAAATCCACACCGTGTAGAGGCCAAGCACAGGAGTTTATTACACACAGCACTGGCGGAGTGTCACCTGGCTTATTAGGCTCAGAGACACTGTCAACGAACAGATTACAATAGAATATGTAGATTTTCCACGGGCGGGGAAAGTGGCGGGTTAGGCAGTTCCACACCCAGGGATAGGTTTTGCAGCAAGACAAGATAGCACATTAGCCAATGGTTAAAAGGTTACATAATATCTCCGCCCATGGTCTCAAGTTAGCAAGTTAACATTTAATTAATACTTTGATAAAATGTTATTAGTATAAAATATCTATGTTGAATTCTGATTTGGGGTCCATAGGAATGGAGCAACTCCATTGATTGTCCACCAGCTACATTCCTAGGGGTTAAAGCAAAGAAACAGTGAAAGTATATGACAATAAAGATTGTCCCCTTTATGTCTTAAGGCAGGTACTTGTCCCTGGGAAGGGAGGTGAAAGGATGCCATATCTTATACAGACGTGCCAACTTTTCATAAACTCAAGGTTGGATCTGTGGGAAGAATGTTCCCTACAGAAGAGACTGACGCAATAGGAACAGGGATCCTTTGTTCAATTTGCAACTTTGAATAAGACACAATTATTTAGTTCTTAGCTCCAACACCTGGCAATTTGCTGACCAGGCCTATTTTAGCAAAACAAGATTATTTGTTTACCCCAGCTTTCTTTTAACTAATCACTATTTGTTTCATGTTCCCTGTGTATATATCTTCCTTCTGTGTTTTCCACTACACACATCCGATGAAGTGGGCTGTAGCCCACGAAAGCTTATGCTACAATAAATTTGTTAGTGTCTAAGGTGCCAGAAGTACTCCTGTTCTTTTTGCGGACTAACACGGCTACTACTCTGAAAGATCTTAAGTGTCAAACTATGCTTTAGAGTCAATGGGATTTCCCCGCCCCCTCCCAGATCTGTAACACTTCCTTCTCCAGCCCTCTGGAGTCTCAGGCCTGGTCTACACTAGGCGTTTAAATCGGTTTTAGGAGCGTAAAACGGATTTAACGCCAAAACCGTCCACACTAGGAGGCACCTTATATCGATTTTAATGGCTCTTTAAACCGGTTTCTGTACTCCTCCCTAACGAGAGAAGTAACGCTAGTATCGGTATTAACATATCGGATTAGGGTTAGTGTGGACGCTGATCGACGGTATTGGCCTCCGGGAGCTATCCCACAGTGCACCAGTGACCGCTCTGGACCGCAATCTGAACTCGGATGCAGTGGTCAGGTAAACAGGAAAAGCCCCGCGAACTTTTGAATATTTCCTGTTTGCCCAGCGTGGAGCTCCGATCAGCACGGGTGGCGATGCAGTCCGAAATCAAAATAAAAAAAGAGCTCCCGCATGGACCATGCAGATGTGATCGCTGTAAGGGCAGGCAAATCCGTTCTATCAGCGCTCCGTTACAGAAGATGAAATTCAGAATTCTTTTTTAAAAATCTCCAGACAGACGCCATAGCAGGGACTCAGCGCACTGCAGCGTGACAAGCGTAACGGAAAGCCAAAGAATCAAATGGATGCGCATGGACTGGAGGACTGAAGCTATCCCACAGTTCCTGCAGCCTCCGAAAATTATTTGCATTCTCGGCTGAGCTCCAAATGCTTCTAGGGTCAAACACAGTGTCCGCGGGTCAGGGCATAGCTTGGCAATCTACTCACCCACCCCCCACCCACCCCCAGAAGCGAAAGGTAAAACAATCCTCTGACTCTTTTACATGTCACCCTATCTTTACTGAATGCTGCAGATAGACGATAGTGCAGCACTCAACACCAACATCCTTGCTCCTCCCCGCCATGGGCGGCTGATGGTACAATATGATGGAAATCCATCCTCATCATCAGCATCAGCTGATCGTGCAAAAAGCTAGAAATCCATCCTCATGATCAGCCTCAGCTGATGGTACAAAAGAACTGGTAACCGTCCTCGTCATCAGCCTATTGGCCCTAATTTTTTCTGGTGGATGGATGGTGCAATATGGCTGGTAACCATCCTCATCATAGCAACAGGGGGCTGAGCTCCATCAGCCCCCACCCTTCATGTGTAAATAAAAGATTCAGTTGCCCCTGGACTAGCAGTGGGATGCTGGGCTTCTCTCCTACACACTGCTTAATGTCCTGTATGGACTATCATAGCAGCTGGAGGCTGCCTTCCACTCATTTCTCACTAACAAGTCAGTGTGTCTTATTCCTGCATTCTTTATTAATTCATCACACAAGTGGGGGGACAATGCTATGGTAGCCAAGAAAGGCTGGGGGAAGAACGGAATCAACAGGTGGGGTTGTTACAGGAGCACCCCCTGTGAATAGCATACAGATAATTTCTGCAGGCTCTGACACAGAGCAGCTGTGCTCTCTGGTTCTATGATACGGTGGTTCTCTAGCACACTTGCCTATATTAGGCAGCACTGATTCTATTTTTAGATACCAAAAAGGAGGGATTGACTCAGGGAGTCATTCCCAATTTTTGCTTTTGCGCCCCTGGCTGATCGGCCAGGGGCACTTATGACAGCAGCTAATGGTACAAAACGATGGAAGGTGCAATATGGCTAGTAACCAATCTTGGCTTTTGCGCCCCTGGCTGATTGGCCAGGGGCACTAGCAGCAAATGGTACAAAAGGACTGGTAGCCATGATCATCCTCAGTTCCAATTTATGGAAGGGTTTGGATGGTGCAATATGGCTAGTAACCATCTCTGCTGTCATGCAAAAGCAAAAGCATGCTTCTGTGTAGCGCTGCTGAATCGCCTCTGTGAGCGGCATCTAGTACACATACGGTGAGAGTCACAAACGGCAAAACAAGCTCCATGATTGCCATGCTATGGCATCTGCCAGGGCAATCCAGGGGAAAAAGTCGCGAAATGCTTGTCTGCCGTTGCTTTCCCAGACGAAGGAGTGACTGACGACATTTACCCAGAACCACCCGCGACAATGATTTTTGCCCCATCAGGCACTGGGATCTCAACCCGGAAGTTCCAAGGGGCGGGGGAGGCTGCGGGAACTATGGGATAGCTAGGGAATAGCTACCCACAGTGCAACGCTCCAGAAATCGACGCTAGCCACGGACCATGGACGCACACCACCGATTTAATGTGCTTAGTATGGCCGCGCTCCACCCGATTTTATAAAATCTGTTTTACAAAACCGGTTTATGCAAATTCGGAATAATCCCGTAGTGTAGACGTACCCTCACTTAGGATCACAGACATCAGAACTGTGATTCCTAAGCATGGAGAGCCAGGGACATGGTGGTAAGTGACACCTTGAGAGGTGAAGGGGTAGAACAGTAACAGGATAAAACTCTCCATCAGTTGCACGGAGGCTGCAGAGTGGAGGGTGACAGTGATGGGGGAAGGAGGGAAACCCTCAGACTCACCACATCGCCCTGCAATAGCACAGAAGGTAACACCACATTTTACTGTCTCTTCTCCCATGTTTTTAGCATCTAGTTAATTCTGGTGCATAAGGCAGAAAATGTACAAACACTAAATGCTGTTCAGCAGGGCCTGGAGTAACGTGAGTCTATCTGGGAACGAACCATCCAGGCCCACAGGGGGAACTCAGGGATTAACGATCACTCTGGTAATGGGAGGGAGTCAGAACACATAAATAAGGCTTCAGTGTTTTTACGGAGGTAATGGAAGTCACGGAATCTGTGACTTCCAGAGACCTCTGTGACTTCAGCCCGTGGCGGCTCTGAGCAGCAGGGGGATCCCTGCTGCCCACAGTATCCGACAGCTGCCCCCCGGAGCTCTGAGCTGCTGCAGGCCATGGGGTACACCGCAGCACCTGGCTCTCAGGGGTGGCCTCCAGATCTGAGTCGTCGTGGGGGCTGGGGTCCCAGAGCTCCCAGCCACGGGTGGCAGGGGGCCCATGCAGCTCCCAGCCAGGGCCCCCGCATCTGCCCAGCTGCCAGGGGACCTCAGAGCCCCAGCAATGGGTGTTGCAGCTTTTTCCCACCCCATTTTGTCACGGATATTATTAGTAAATGTCACAGACAGGTCACTGGAGGCTGTGAATATTTCTTTATTGCCTGTCACCTGTCCATGACTTTTCTTAAAAATATACATGACAAAATCTTAGCCTTACACATAAGATGATCAGGGTGAGGTTACACTAGGAACTCTGGTGGAGGGTCACAGAGATGCACTGGCTAATCCCGACCACATTTCCTACCATAGACAGATGCTTGGAAGCACAGGTGGGATCTCTCGGCCTTCCCCAAATGGCTCTGTGGGAATCAGCCCCTCTCAGTGGTACTGTCTGAATGCAGAGGGGGCAGAACGGGTGAGTGATGAGAGGCAGCACTTCTCTGCCCCTGTGCTCTCCCTTGCCTCTTATCCCATCATCCCCAATACCCCAGCACCCAGCTCCTCCTGCTTCCCAGCTCCACCAGCCTCAACCATTCGATCCCAGTTCCCTCCCCAGAATCCATCCTCCCGGTCCCTCAATATTTGATCCCCCAGAGCCCAGCACCCTGGGGGATTCGGGGAGGGGAGGAGTTACCAGCCCCCAGGGACACTGCCCCTGCGGAGAACAGCTCCAGGTCAGTGGGGGAGCCCAGCCCAGGGAGTGATAGAAGATGAGGGGTGGGGACTAGTGGTTAGTGTGAAGATGGGGCTTGTGCTAAGTGTCCTTCTCCTCCTCTCCTCAGGGAGATACCGGTTGGGAGGGGAAGGAAGAGGGGGGAACTTCAGCCAAACAGGGAGCCTGCAGAGGAGTTTCTCTCTCTTCCTTCCCCCACCTTTGGCCTCTCTGCTCAGCTGCCAGGGCTGCAGCAGGGAGGAGGGGCTGATCGGGGCTTCTCCTCCTCTGCCTGGGGTTTGCTTAGACCTGGCAGAGCCAGAGGGTGACTGACCAGCTGCTGCTGGATCCTTGGGAGCCAAACACCCCTGATGTGTGTGGGAACGAGGAAATAGGTTTGCAATCATGGCCAGCCCTAATCAGGGCACTCAGAGAATTTCCCTGCTGTATGGAGGAGTCTCTTATGTCCAATGCAGGGTTAGCTCCACTTGGAGCATTTTCCACACTAAGAACGTCTCAGATGTTTCTTCCCTGTGCGGATTTGTGGATCCCTGATATTCCGGAAACACCAAATGAAGCTTCCCCCACATTCAAGGTCTCTCTGTTGTGTTGATCACTGATGTGTGAAGTCAAATTGAATCTTTTCCTGCGGTCAAACTATTTCTAGGGTCTCTCACCTTTGTGGATTTTCTGGTGTTTGGTGAGCTCTGAACTCCTATTGAAGCTTTCCCCACAGTCAAGGCATTTATAAGGTCTCTCTCCTGTGTGGATTCTCCCATGTTGAGTAAGGTGTGAGCGCAGACTGAAAGTTTTCCCACACTCCAGGCATTTATGGGGTTTCTCTCCTGTGTTGAGTTTTGTGATGTGTATTAAGGGTTGATTTCATATTGAAACTTTTCCCACACTCGAGGCATTTGTAAGGTCTTTCTCCTGTGTGGATTCTCCCATGTTGAGTAAGGGATGAACTTTCCATAAAACTTTTCCCACACTCGAGGCATCTGTAGGGTCTTTCTCCCGTGTGGATTCGTCCATGTTTAATAAGGGATGAACTTTCCATAAATCTTTTCCCACACTCAAGGCATCCATAGGGTCTCTCTCCCGTGTGGGTTCTCTGATGTGTAGTAAGCTTTGAGTTATAAACAAAACTTTTCCCACACTCCTGGCATTTATAAGGTCTTTCTCCTGTGTGTGTTCTCTGATGTGTAGTAAGATGTGACTTCTGACCAAAACTTTTCCCACACTCAAAGCATTTAAAGGGTCTATCTCCGGTGTGAACTCTCTGGTGTATAATAAGTTGTGACTTCCGAATGAAGCTTTTCCCACAGTCCAAGCATTTAAGCGATTGCTCTCCTGTGTGGATTGCCTGATGTCTAGTAAGTTTTGTTCTGTCAACAAAACTTTTCCCACAGTTTAGGCATTTATAGGGTTTGTCACCTGTGTGGATTCTCTGATGCTTAATAAGGACTGATTGATAAATGAAACTTTTCCCACACTCAAAACATTTATAAGGTCTCTCTCCTGTGTGGATTTTCCTATGTTTAGTAAGGTATGAGCTCTGACCAAAAGTTTTCCCACAGTCCAAGCATTTATACGGTTTCTCGCTGGTGTGGGTTCTCTCATGTTTAATAAGGTCCGATCCCGCACTGAAAAGTTTCTCACACTGAAGGCATTTATAGTGTTTCTCTCTTATCTTCAGACATGTATGTCTAATAAAGTTTGAGTGCTGAATGAAACCTCTACCACACTGAAGGCATTTATAAGGTCTCTCTCCTGTGTGGATTTTCCTATGTTTATTAAGGTGTGGGCGGAGACTGAAAGTTTTCCCACAGTCCAGGCATTTATGGGGTTTCTCACCTGAGTGGGTTTTGTGATGTATATTAAGGGTTGATTTCAAACTGAAACTTTTCCCACACTCAAGACATTTATAAGGTCTTTCTCCTGTGTGGATTCTCCCATGTTGAATAAGGGATGAACTTTTGCTAAAACTTTTTCCACACTCACAGCATCTATATGGTCTCTCGCCCGTGTGCAGTTTCTGATGTACAGTAAGGTTTGAACTCTGACTGAAACTTTTCCCACACTGAAGGCACTTATATGGTCTCTCTCCTGTGTGCACTCTCTGGTGTATAACAAGACGGGGCTTTTTACTGAAGCTTTTCCCACAGTCTAAGCATTTATAGGGCTTCTCTCCTGTGTGGGATCTGTGATGTGCCATAAGTGGTGACCCCTGACTAAAACTTTTCCCATACTCAAGGCATTTATATGGTTTCTCTCCTATGTGTAGTCTCTGGTGCACAATAAAGTTTGACTTCTCACTGAAGCTTTTCCCACAGTCTATGCATTTATAGGATTTCTCTCCTGTGTGGGTTCTCCAATGTCTGAGAAGGAATGTACTGACATGGAAACTTTTCCCACACTCAAGGCACTTGTAGGGTTTCTCTTCATTGTGACTTGTCTGCTGGACTGTGGTTTCCTTGGGATTCTTGCGTCCTCCACCACCTTGAAGAGATTCATCCTGTTTCTTCCCAGGATAGTTTCCCAGCTGCATCTCTGATCTGTGTCGATCTCCCCAGGCATTTCCTTGTTCCAAGCACTGGGAAAAATTCCCTTCAGCTCTGAAAAACATCTCCTGCGGTTCCACTTGCTCAGGACCTTCCTGCTGCTGATTCTCTTCCCTATTCTCACTCACTGTCCTATCACCTGCTGGGAGAGAGAGAAGCCAGACAGGAGTCACTGCCTGTGCTGGGGGGAAAGGACAGGAAGGGGAATAGCAAAGAGGGAAAACACAACTCAGTGATTGTTGGGGAGATGGAGACATTGGATTCTCCCTCCACATCCCACCCCAACACTCCCAGGGAAGGAAAGTCAGGGAAGAAATTCCCGACAGCTAACAGGATGGGTGGGAAGCCGTGACTGATATTTGCCTTAATGATATGACACCTGCTGACTGCAGCCCTGACCTGGGTGAGATGTGCTGTGAGCGAGGGTCCTCAGTTCTGCCCCATGTTTGGAGTCCCAGCTTTTTCCTTCACTCTCGAGATGTTTCTGTCTCAGTTTCCCTGACTCCTCACCTGTGCAGGTGCCTCTTGGGCTCTCCCTTTCCTCATCGGCCTGGAGATCCGAGACCCACGGCTCTTCTCCTCGTTCCAGCCGGGCGATCAGGTCAGGTTTGGGAATGGGAAATCCTGCACAGGGGTTGAAATCACGCAAGGTCCAGAGTCTTGCAGGGTATTTGTCACAGGGAACATTCCTTAAGTTTTACCTGGCCCTACAAGCGACTGTGGTAACTCAGACCCTTTGGGAGCAGGAGGGATCTGGGGGTGGGGAGGTGGTGGTGTCACGTCCTCACTAGGAAGTCTCAGGGTAGTTGCGTCTGGGGGACTTTCTGGCACGCACAGCTCTGGTGTTAAACTCCTGCATATTTCCAAAGCAGCACGTAGGTGCTGGGACTAACCGTGCTGGGGGAGCTGCCGCACCTCCTGGCTTGAAGTGGTTTCCATTATATCCAGGGTTTACAGTTTGGTTCAATGGCTCTCAGCACCCCCCACTGTACAAACTCTCCCAGCCCCCCTGAGCCTGCAGCCCTGAGAGCCTCCCCATGGACGGAGCTAGTCCCAAGAGGGCCAGTGAGCGGAGTGTGAAGGAGAAATAACACAGGCAGGGCAATCCCCTGCTTCTGGCCCATTGACAGCTGGAGAGATGGGGACGAATTAGCCTGTCCATTAGGTTTCTGCCTCCCCTGTTCCCTTGAAGGGGGTGTGGAGATGCACGTCTCTCTCTCAGTGGAGCTGTGGACTGCACCAGGGGTTTTCAACTTTTTCTGTCTGAGGCCCCTCCTCCCCCAACATGGTATAAAAACGCCACGGCCCACCTCCAACTGGTTTTTGCGTATAAAAGCCAGGGCCGGAATTAGGGGGTAGGGAGCAGGGCAATTACCCAGGGTCTCACACGACACGGGGCGCCGTAAAGCTACGTTGCTCAGGCTTCAGCTTCAGCCCCATGCAGTGGGGCTTCCATTTTGTGCCCTGGGCCTCGGCAAATCACTTGGTGGCCTCCCTGAAACCTTCTCGCAGCCACACAGAGGACCCTGGCTGAGAACCACGGCACTATGTGACCCCACTCCTTCCTAATCCAACTGAGCAGAGTCAGACATGGAGACCCCATGGCTTAAAATAGCTGAGGGGACAGGAATCTCTTACCCAGCGAGGTCACCGTCTCGTAGTTCTCCTGCATGATGTCCCTGTAGAGGGCTCTCTGAGCGGGGTCCAGCAGAGCCCCCTGCCCCTGGGTGAAATACACAGCCACCTCCTCGAAGGTCACCGGCATCTGAAACAACAAGAGTCCCCCACTCAGCACCTGCTGCCCCAGCCACAATCCCACTAATCATGGGGGACGAAGTTTGGAGAAGCAGAATCCTCCCCCGCCCCTGCTCAGAGCAGCCAGGAGGCTTCAGGGGGTGGGAGAAGGTGAGAGCTCCTTGTCCGCCTGCACACGGAGCAGGGCAGGGTCTCCTCATTTCCCACACACCTGCCAGCCACAGGCTGATCCGGGAAGCAGAGCTCTGAGCCGGGGACAGGGACAGGAATCCCAACAGCTTCCCTGCGTATTTCACAGCAGCCTCTGGCCAATGGGGTCAGGCTCCAGCACTGGGAGTCTGCTCAGTTTTCCCAGCCCTGCCCAGGGGGGTGTTTCCTGGTTCAGAAATGGGGGAATCCCCCCCTCCATGGGCCTGTTCTGCAGGGCCAGGACTGGCTCCCCTGCCCCACTGCTGCTGGCTCAGCCCATCTGGGGGGAATTTTTCTCGCCTCGGGCCCCCTCACTCCTGGGTTTCCCCCCGCCCCCACCGGAGCTGGCGGCAGCTTTCCCGGGCCCCGGGCGGGAATCGCAGCCAGCTCCGCTGGGAGCAGCCCGGGGCCAAACCTCCCCCTGCAGCCCGGGGGTGCCGGGGGGGGCGGGTCTCTCTCACCTTCCCTCCGAGCGGGGCCCCCGGGGCAGGGGCCGGGCCGGGCTGGGGGCTCTGCCCTGGGAGAGGCTCCTGGGGGGGAGCAGCGGGAAGGGCCCTGCTGGAGATTCCCCTCTCCCGGCTGCAGCCAGGGCTCCGGGCTCCCAGCACCAGCCGCCCCCCGGGGCTCGGGGATCTCGCCAGGAGCCTGGGAGCCAGAGTCACCGCAGCGGCTGCGAGTCACTTCCTGCGGCCGGGCCGGAGCCCAGCGCTCGCTGCCCGGAGCCGCCTCCCGGCTGCTCCTGGGTCCTAGCGATCAACCCAGCGAATTGCAGCCCCCCTGCCCCAGACCCTGCCCTCTGGGGCCCCACCGCCCCTGGGCTCCAGCAGCTTCTGCCCGCATTAAGGGGGCATCGTGCATAGAAGCCTCCCTGTTAGTGACTGGACAGAAAAGAGACATCCCGACCCCAGGGCGGGGGGAGAAGGGGCGTTTCTGATGGAGACTGGGGATTGTTCCAGAGACTCCCCGAAATCCTCAAGCGCACGGGGGTGAGAGCTCCTGATCCTAGAGAGGCTGCCCTGAGCCCTAGCAGCAGGGGACACATTTCTTGGGGACACTGACTCTGTGGGACACCTCACCCTAGACAAAGGAATGTCATTTTTCCAGTGCCTAATTTGTGCCTCTGGGCTTCCCACAGGTGAGCCTCAGCCAGCAGCTCTGGGCCTGTCAGTTCACAGCCCCGGCACCCCAGGGGCAGGGAGGTGCAGGCACCCACTGGCGCTGGAGAAAGTTGACACCTACGAGCGCAGCCTGTGTCGGGACCAGCCGGGGGATAGGGCTGGTTGCTGGGGCTGGTGCTGCCACATATGCAGCACGCAGCTGCCTAGGGCACCATGAAATTTGGTGCAATTTGCCGAACCCGGACGGCATGGACCAGCCACGAACCTGGGTGGCCTGGCTTGGACCCAGGAGAGGGCTGGGCAGTGCAGCGCGGCCTGGAACCAGCTGGGACGGCCCAGCCCAGAGCCAGCCAGGGCCAGGGTGGCCCAATCAAACCCAGGTGGCCCAGCCAGCTGCAGCCTGGCCTGGACACAGCTGTGGTGGCCGAGCCCAAACCTAGCTGTGATGGCCGAGCCCAGCCCGAACCCAGGCGGCCCAGCCTGGAGCCAGCCTCCACCAGGGCAGCGCAGCCAGAACCCAGATGGCCCGGCTCAGAGCCAGCCGCAGCTGGGGTGGCCCGGCCTGAACCCAGTTGCGGCCAGGAAAGCCCAGTCTAGACCTAGCCATGTTGGCCTGGCCCAGACCCAGCCGCAGTTGGGGTGGCCTGACCCAAACCCAGGTGGCGCAGCCCTGTCATGGGGCACCCCTCCCTGAACCTAGCCCCGGCCTGGACCTGCAGGGGCGGGTGCAGGGAGCTTATCCTGTGGCCACAGCCCTGAAACCCAGGTACTGCTGCAAGGAGACAGAGCAGGGAGGGGGGAGACCTCTACTGCTGATGTAGCCCTGGAGCACTCTGCTGCACCCCCCAAACCCGAACTCTGCACCCCACCCCATCCACACTATGAATCCCTTGGCCCCACCCCCACCACATGAATTTTGTTCTGTGCACTGATATGAAGGCGATGTGTCACACATCACCTCCATACCAGTGCACAGAACAAAATTCATTCTGCACATGGGTGGGAAATATTAGCGGGAACACTGGTGGTAAGGCTGAGAGAACAAGGGTTTTGGGAAACCCAGCTCAGGGATCACAACCCGAGTGTATCTCCTGCAAACAGACCTAGAGGCCAGTAGTCTGATTCTCTTCTCACAACTTCACACTGGTGTACACAGGTCACGGGACTCCAGTGAGATTCCTCCTGATTAACACCAGGGGAGGGAAAGGAGGATGAGCCCGATGGTGCAGTCAGACTGTTTCTGATTTGTACTGGAGTCAGGGAGAGGGGCACAAGATTTCAGAGTTTTATCTCTATGGGAAGTTTGAGGAGCCTGTGACAGGGCAGGGGTGAGGTTGGCTGGGTGACCTCACTGTGCATTTCCATTCCAGACCACGTCTGCATCGCCTTCACCTTTCACTTTCCCAGGGCCAGCTCTAAGTTTTTTGCCACCCCAAGCAACCCCCCCCCCTTTTTTGGCTTTTACACATTTGCACTTTGCAATGCTGTTTTTGGGGGGGGGTTTGGACTGGGTGCAGCACTGATGTGGCATTGGGCAATGACTGCCTCTGAATCTGCTTGAGCTGGGAGTATCTGCCTGAATTTCTTATTGAGACAGAGGAGCTGAAAACCTCATGGGCCATTAGAGCGCCTGAGTAATTCGTGACACCCACGATATGTGCGGAGGGGAAATACAGAACAGAGAGGGACATTTCAAGAGGCTTAAATCACCGTGTGCTTTGCTGCCCCGGGGTCACAGCTGGGTCTCTTGAAGGAAGGCGAGGGGCTTGTGCAGCCGCAATCGGAGGCTAAGCGAGAGCCCTCACAAGGGGACAGTTATCGCTTGAGACAGCCCTTGGCTTTCCTGGGCATGCTCCGTATTTCAGTCTTAACAGGAGCTGGGCTGCTGTTTCTGAGCACTTTCTGCTACTTTTGCTCACTTAAAATGAGCCTGACGTTCCCCAAATCATTAACTGAAATGGGCAAGGCGCGCGCTGGAGACTTGCCTGCTGTCTGACGGGTCGGGTCATTGTCTTTAAAAAGTTGTGCCTGAATGAAAGGATTTCTCCTGGCTCAGATTCGTTTTCAGGGGGATGGGAGAGAAGAAAGGGGAAAGCCAGGCTAACCCTTGAAGGGGTATTTTCATGGCTCTCTCTCCCGGTGCGTCTCACTGAGCCCCACCGGCTGTACTGCAGCGCAGGGTTACCTGGCTGGTGGCACTGACGGTGTTACTGGCCACACTGGGCTTCCTTCCCAGCCCTGGTAAGTTCTCGCCGGCTTTCTCGTTGTTCCTCGGGGGACTCGGGCTTTAGGAACATGAAGTCGCCTTGGCGGACTTCGGGGTCAGGCAGACTTTGTAGCAGTAGCCAGGAGGGCCACTGCCCGCCACATCCAGGCAGTTGGTTGACACGTTGTTGCCCGAGAGCTGGGGCTTGATGTTGGAATTTCTGAAGATGTCGGCCGGAATGTCGCCCCTGGAAATGTGCCGCCCCAAGCATGTGCCTGCTTTGCTGCTGCTAGAGCCGGTCCTGAACCTCACCTCTGCAGTTGGCAGCCATTTCACGCAAAACAACGGAGACTGGGAGTGGGAGAAACTAAATTGTCCTTTATTATTCCAAAGGACAAGCAAAAGACAGACTCCTTTCCCCACCTTCAGCCCAGCCCAGTCCAGCCCAGCCCAGTCCAGTCCCAGCCCAGCACACTGCTGCACCCAACTCCCCCATGGACCGGCAAGATCTACACATTGTGTGAAAAGCGCAGAGAAGCCACAAGAGGCGCTGGGAGCCTCTCACAAAAGCAAAAACCCCAGGAGCAGGGAATCCAAAGAGCTCAGGTTAGAGGGGTGAGTGGGGAGGGGGGTGACCAGCAGGGCTGTCAGATTCCCCATCTCCATCTGCCCCCATCACTGAGGCTCGGCCTGGCTTCAAGGCTGCCCAGGTCTCCTAACATCCCCAGCTCCCTTCTTGCCTGCGCCCAACCACGCAGCATCTCAGCAATAGGGAGACGCTGCCCCCTCCCCTGTCATTTTTCTTGGGGTGTCGTTAGAGCCATGTAGATTTTAGGGACAACTTCACACAACTCTCAGGCCAAGTCTAGTCTCTCTCTGGCTCTGATGCAGCGAGTTCACAGCTGTCTGGCTCTGAGGAGCAAACTCAGACATTTTCCAGTTCTGTTCTCCCCGTCTTTTCCCCGGCCCAATGGTATCTCACATCTCTGCAGGGATCAGGCAGTAACTTCATTCCCTGTTTCAGTCTCTGAGTGTAAATCTAGCGCTCAATCTCCATGTTTGTGCCGATATTGATAATTACCATGGTTCTAACAACACAAAAATCCTGTGACAAAAGGTAGAAAAAGGTCAAAATACATTTTAAAAGGACTATTCTGGCAAAGGACCACTTGTGTTGTGATTTCCTCAATAAATCTGAGCTACACTCTGTCAAGCTAAACTAATACCCAAATGAGTGACCAATCGGTGGTCGGGAAGAGAGAAAAACCCACAAAAAACATGTTCATAAAGTGAAATCTCAGAGAATCTTCAGATTCAAAATCAGGACAATATATTTACCCATTTTCTTCTAAAATGGCTAAACCTGCTTTACTTCTCACCAGACAGCAAGTGTGAAAATTTGGAACAGAGGGTGGGGGGTAATAGGTGCCTGATAAGACAAAGTGCCAAATATCAGGACTGTCCCTTTAAAATCGGGACATCTGGTCACCCTATTCTCGCCTCATTATTTTGTCATGTTAGTTACACAAGTTTCAGCATCATCCTAATAATAAAAACAAAGCAGCTTCCCATCTACAAATGATCTGGACTAGCCTGGACAAAAACTGGGAGCAATTTTACCAAGGGCTGGTCTACACTGGGGGTGGGGGGGTGCCGATGTAAGATACGCAACTTCAGCTATGAGAACAGCGTAGCTGAAGGCGACATATCTTAGATCGACTTACCTCCCGTCCTCACGGCGCGGGATCGACGGCTGCGGCTCCCCCGTCGACTCCACTTCCGCCTCTCACCCTCGTGGAGTTCCGGAGTCGACGGGGAACGCGGCGGGGATCCATTTATCGCGTCTAGACGAGACGCGATAAATCAATCCCCGACAGATCGATCGCTACCCACCGATCCGGCGGGTAGTGTGGACGTACCCCAAGAGATGGAAACCGGGCTATAAGATCAGAAAGGTCAAAATGTGCCTTCAGATTCATTTGGATTTGGACACTTGCTGTCACGGAGAGCCAGGGACACGGTGGTAAGTGACACCTTGGGAGGCAGCGGGTAAAATGGGGCCAGGATAAAACTCTCCATTGCTGGGACGGAGGCTGCTGCGTCGTGTGGAGGGTGACGGTGCTGGGGGAAGGAGGGAATCTCTTGGACTCACCCCATTGCCCTGAAATAGCACAGAAGGTAACACCACATTTCACTGTCCCCACCTAAGGCTGCACAACAACCTATTTAGCTCTGTGCAGGTGCTCAGGGAACCCGCCTGGGGACCTGCCACGATGCCCCTCACCTGGCCCCAACTATGCGGCAGCGCAGACCTGCCGGGGTGGCCTTCAGCCCCAGCTATGCCATGGCCAGGGCACCCCTATCCTATCCCAATGCCAGCCAGGGTGGCAGGGCGTAGCCTGGCCCCAGCCACAGCCACCTGGCCTGGCCTCAGCCGTGGTGGCTCGGCCCTGTCGCAGGGCGCCCCTCCCCAAACCCAGCCCCAGTCCTGTCACCTCTCTCCCCACCGCAGCCCCGGAGGAATCTGGTGGAGGGTCACATTGATGCGCTGGCTAATCCCAACCACATTTCCTACCACAGAGAGAACCTCCGAGGCTGATGTTGCAGAGGGGGATCTCCAGGCCTCCCACAAAAGGCCCTGTGGGAATCAATCCCGCTCAGTGGCGCTGTCTGAATGCAGAGGAGGCAGGGAGAAGCGGCAGAGGGGGTGAGTGAGGAGAGGCAGCATCTCTCTACCCCTTTGCTCTCCCTCACCTCTTATCCCATCATCCCCAAACACTCGATATCCCAGCACCCAGCTCCCTTGGTTCCAGTTCCTCCAGCCCCAACCTTTCAATGTCTAGTTTCCTTCCAAAATACATCCTTGTCCCTTAACCCTTAATCCCCCAGAACCCAGCACCCTGGGCAATTTGGGGAGGGGAGGAGTTACCAACCCCATGGACACTCCCCCTGCAGGAAACAGCTCCAGGTCAGTGGGGAGCCCAGCCCAGGGGATGGTGGAAGATGGGGTGGGGGATGACAGGTGTCTAGAGTGAAGCTGGGGCCTGGCCCAAGTATCTTTCTTCTTCGAGTGATAGTCCCTATTGTATTCCATGAGGATTATGCACCTACACTGTGCCAGGAGACACAGCTTTTCAAAGTAGGAGCGTCCATTGGTCCACGCATGTGACCTTGTCCCAGCTTGTGGGTTCACCCCAGGCGATAAGGGGCGGGACAGACCGACCACATCTTCAGTTCCTTCTCACCGCCACAGGATCCAAGTCACAGCTTCTGCTGTCTTCTCACCCTGAGCGCTGCGCTGTCCAATCTTTCCAGGAAGACTGCTTTTATTCTTGTACATAGGATTTTATTATTTTTGTAGTAACTTTCTTGTTTCTAGAAGGGAACTTCAGCCAGACAGAGGAAGCGGCTGGAGGAGTTTCTCTCTCTTCCTTCCTCACACCTGTGTCCCAGCAGCTCAGTAGCCAGGGCTGCGGCAGGGAGGAGGGGCTGATCAGGGCTTCTCCTCCTCTGCCCGGGGTTTGCTTAGACCAGGCAGAGCCAGAGGGTCACTGACCAGCTGATGCTCGGCTGCTCCTGGATCCTCATCCCAGCGACGGGCAGCTGGACACTTGGGAGCCAAACACCCCTGATGTGTGTGGGAACGAGGAAATGGGTTTGTCACCATGGCCAGCCCCAGTCAAGACCCTGAGAGAATTTCCCTGCTCTGATGTCTAACATGGTGTTAGCTCCACATGGAGCATTTTACACACTGAGAACATCTCAGAGGTTTCTTCCCTGTGTGGATTTGCGGATGCCTGATACAATGGAAGCACCAAATGAAGCTGCCCCCACACTCAAGGTCCCACTGTTGTCTGTATCGCTGAAGTGTGAGCTTGGATTGAATCTTTTCCTGCAGTCAAGCTATTCATAGGGTTGCTCTCACCCTTGTGGGTTTTCCGATGTTTAGTGAGGTTTGAGCTCTTACTGAAGCTTTTCCCACAAGCAAGGCATTCATGAGGTTTATAGCCCGTGTGGATTCTCTGATGTAAGATGAGGTTTGATCTGTGCATGAAACTTTTCCCACAGTCGAGGCATTTATAGGGTCTTTCTCCCGTGTGGCTCGCCTGGTGTCTAATAAGGGATGATCTGTGTGGGAAACTTTTCCCACAGTCCAAGCACTTATGGGGTCTCTCGCCTGTGTGGGTTGCCTGATGTGTAATAAGGGCTGATCTCCGTGTGAAATTGTTCCCACACTCCAAGCACTTATGGGGTCTCTCTCCTGTGTGGACTGTCTGATGTCTATTACGGGCCGATCTGTGTGTGAAACTTTTCCCACAGTCTAAGCACTTATAGGGTTTCTCTCCTGTGTGGATTCTCTGATGTGTAACAAGGCCTGATCTCTGTGTGAAACTTTTCCCGCAATCGAGGCATTTATAGGGTCTTTCTCCTCTCCGGATTCGCCAGTGTTCAGTAAGGTCTGATTTGTGGCTGAAACTTTCCCCACAGTCCAGGCATTTATAAGGTCTCTCTCTTGTGTGGATTTGCCGATGCTTAGTAAGGTTTGAGCGGTTATTGAAGCTTTTCCCACAGTCCAAGCATTTATAGGGCTTCTCTCCTGTGTGGATTGTCTGATGTGATAGAAGGTCTGTTTTCTGAATGAAACTTTTCCCACAGTGCAGGCACTGATGAGGTTTATCTCCCGTGTGAATCCTCTGATGTCGAATAAGGTGTGAGCTCTCAGTGAAACTCTTCCCACAGTGGAGGCATTTATAGGGTCTCTCCCCAGTGTGGGTCCTCCAATGTCCAATGAGGTGTGAGCTACGGCTAAAACTTTTCCCACAGTCCAGGCACTTATGGGGTTTCTCTCCAGTATGGACTGTTTGATGTGTAATGAGCTGTGATCTCAGAATGAATTGTTCCCCACACTGGAGGCAGTGGTACGGCTTCTCTTCCTGAGGATTTGTCTGCTGGGCTGTGGGATCCTTGTCTCCACCCCCATATATAATAGTTTCATCCACTTTCTTCTCTGGGTGGTTTCCCAGCAGCCTCTCTGACCTGTGCCAATTTCCCCAGGCTTCTCCCTCTTCCAAGCACTGGGAAAAATTCCCTTCAGCTCTTCCCTCAAAGGTCCCCTGTGGTTTCACTTCCCCAGGAACTTCCTCATGTTGATTCTCCTCCTCGTTCTCACTCCCTCGCTCAGCACCTGCTGGGAGAGAGACACACTCCAGGAGAAAGAGGAATAGCTCAAAAACCCAACACGCTAAAGCTGTGAAGACTGAGCAATTGGATTCTGTCTCTACTTCCCACCCAAACACTCACAGGGAAGGAAAGTTGGGAAGGAAACTCCTGCAGCTAACAGGATGGGTGGAAAGTCGTGAGCGATATCTGCTGACTCCAGCCCTGCCCTGGCTGAGACGAGGCAGAACTAAGGGCGCTCGCTCATTGCACATGTTTGAGTTTCTCAACTTTTTCCTTCACTCGCCGGATCATTTCTCTGTCAGTTTCACTGCGTCCTCACCTGTGTGGGTGCCCCTTGGTATCTCTCTTTCCTCGCAGGCCCGGAGATCAGGGATCCATGGCTCTTCCCCTCGTTCCAGCCGGGTGATCAGCTCAGGTTTGGGAATGGGGAATCCTGTGCGGGGGGGGAAATCAGCCCAGATCAGGGTGTGTGGAGGATTGGGAGAGTGTCTGTCACAAAGGGCATTCTATGAATTGAACCTGTTCCCGTGCTGTGCTGAGAGAATTTGGAATCCAAGGAGACGGGAACACAGCTGAGCCCTCTTGGGGGAGGCAGTCATCTGGGGAGGTGGGGGGGGAATTGTTACGCCCTCACTAGCAGTTCCCAGGATCTGTGCACTTTGGGGGCCTTGCAGATAAACACACCGCTCTGGAGTTAAACCCCTGCAGAGCCCAGAGCCCTCCCCATGGCTGGAGCTATTCCCAAGGAGGGAGGTGACCAGGGATTCTGTTTGCAACCGAGAAACAATACAGACAGGATAATACACAGCTGCTATCCCCTTGAAAGCTGGGGGATGGTTTAGCACATCCATTAGGTTTTAGCACCCTGGTCTCATTGAAGGGGGTTTGAAGATGCAACTCTCTCTCTTACGCGGCAGCTGTGGATTATGGAACCCATTCCCCTTCAATCTAACGGACCAGGGAAGAACCTGACCGGAGTCAGAAATGCAGTCCCAAAACTTTCTAATAATCGAGGGCACAGGCGTCCCTTACCCAGTGAGGTCACAGTCTCATAATTCTCCCGCATGACATCCCTGTAGAGGGTTCTCTGACCAGGGTCCAGCAGAGCCCCCTGCCCCTGGGTGAAATACACAGCCACCTCCTCGAAGGTCACCGGCATCTGAAACAACAAGAGTCCCCCAGCAACAATCCCACTAGTCACACAGGAAAGGAAGAAGAAAAAATAAACATCTCAGAAGCTTTGGGAGGACAACAGGAGTGGAATCTCACCCGCACCCTGCTCAGAGCAACCAGGTGGCTTCAGGGGGTGGGGAGAAACTGAGAGCTCCTTGTCCCTCCCAGTAGATGGAGCAGGGCAGGGTCTTCTCATTTACCATCCACCTGCTGGCCAGAGGTTGATACAGGAAGCAGAGCTCTGAGCCGGGGACAGGAATCCTGACAGCTTCCCTTTGTATTTCACAGTAGCCTCTGGCTAATAGGTTCAAGCTCCAGCACTGGGACTCTGGACTTTTCCCAGCCCTGCTCAGGGCGGTGTTTCCTGGTTCAGAAATAGGGGAATGTCCCCCCCGCACACACACATACCTCACCATTTTCTTTGGAAAATCAGGCCCAAGTTGAACCTGTCCCAGCAGGTTTATCACACTCTGGCCCCTCCCTCCCTGCCTCATGCTGTGTGTTTCCTGCCCCTTCCCCTCCACAACAACCCTCCCTTTTGTTCCCTGAAAATCCCCTACCTGATCTGGCTTCGACACAGCCATTTCCCTTCCCTCTCCCGTGGGAATACGGGCCGATCTGGACCAAAACCTGGATGTGATTCTCCAGCCTGTCAGGGTGAGAGGGGAGGTTACAGAAAGGGCTTGAGTCCATTTCACATCCCAATTCCCCCCAGCCTCTCTCCCGTACTCCTGGGGGGATTCTGCACAAGTACGTGTGCACAGAATTTATGTGCCCCACATATTTCTTTGTTTCCCCGCAGAAAAATTACTTTCTGATGGGGAAGCAAAGAGAAGCCACAAAAGAAGTCATGCTACTCAGCACAGCACCTGGGGCCATGTCAGACGCACCCCCAGATTTATCCCCTTGTGTAGAAAGCTCTGAAAACTCACCCTCCCACCCATGCTTCCTGCACCCATCGCTCCTCAGCTGCAGGGGGATGGATGGCTATGCAGGGAGCTGCTCCCCCATCCAGACCCCCTCACACCCACTCCTCCTGCACCTTGACCACCCCAAGGAGCCACCCGCACCCAGATCCCCATCCTACTGAGCCCCAACTAGATACACCTGGATCACAACCCTACTGATCCCACTCCCCAGCATCTGGATGACCCCATTAAGCCTCCAACACCCAGACCCCCTGGCTGAGATCCATCCTCGACCCCCACTCAGACCTCACCCTGCTGAGCCCTAACCACTTTCACCTGGACCCCACTGCAGAGTCCCCTTACCGTTCCACCCAGAATCCCCCAAAAGCCCCTGTGCATCCAGATCCCCCCTCACATGGATCCTCCACTGAGCCATCCAGATTGCTCCACACAGGACCCTCTCAACCCACACCTGGATTCCCCACCCACACCAAGCCCCTCCACACTGGGATCCTGCCACCTGGCATGGGGGGCAGGGCCCTGGGGTGTTTCTGGGGCAGGCCCGGTCCTTGCACTGTGTCAGGATTGGGTGCAGCGTCACCACTGAGTCCGTGTCCTGGAAGGGGGAGCTGCAGAGTGATCTCCCACCTCTGTGCAGCCGGTGGCCTGTGCTCCCCAATGCCAGGCTGGAGCCTCCACATTTATTTGACAAAAACAATTGCAGAATTTTAAAATACTGTGCACAAAATGTTTATTTTTGGGGGTGCAGAATGCCCTCAGGAGCATCTCCCTGCAGACAGACACTCGGGACTCTGCCATGCTGGGAAGAAACCCTGTTAGTTCATTACCATCCAGGCCAGGCCCCTCCCAGCAGAACTAAACTCACTGGGGCACTTTTAAATCGTCCCAGTAAGAGCATCCCTGGGCTGAATGCTAGAGAAAGAGCAGAATCAAAGGAGCCACTTTGGGGGATTCCCCCGACACTGTCCCCAAAGGCAGCACATCCCCCCACCCTCCGAGCAGCCCAGTGATTCAAGAGAGACAAGACCTGGCTTTTCCTCTCTCAGCTCCTCCCTTTGTGCCCAGGAGAGTCAGTCTGCCTCTGGGGAATGGATCCAGGCAGGGCTGGGACCTGGGAACCTCCCTTCCCGCTTACTGCTCCTGCTGCCCCTTCCAGTGTGGTCACTCTCTGTTTCTATCCCCTCTGTCTGGGAGAACTGATTCTGCCCCAGTTACATGGGCATTCGCTCTTCAGTAGACTGATGGGTTTGAACTTGGCTGTGCAAGGAGCAACAGATCTGGGAGCCGCAGGCACAGGGGGAGCCCCTCCCCCTCCAGTACAAACTCACCAGCAGGTCCTGGAAAGGGGCCCTTTCTGCAGAGTCATTGTCCTGCCCGGCCCCAGCCTTGTCCCCCAGGTCCCCCCATCACCGGCAGGCTGCAGATCTGGGGCTGGTGTCAGCAGAGCCCGGGGCTGCCCCTGGAGCTGGTTCCAGCCATGGAGAAAGTTCCCACAGGGGCTGGGCAGGGAAGGGGCTTTGATGAAGGTCTCGCCCAGGCCCAGACTCCACCGGATAAGAAGCAGCACCTCAGTCTGGGCTCCCAGCTCAAAATGGAGGAGGCAGCAGCTTTTGAGGGGGCGGGGCTGCACTCCTGGGCTGTAATAATTTGAGCAAGGAGAGACACACACCTGCCTCCTACTCTCCCTTAGCCAGAACTGGAGCCCCTTGATGGCCCTCTGAACCTCCCTGTCCTGCCCCTGCAGCCCCCCCGGACAGGCAGGGACTGATCTCATTGGCCCAATCCGCACTCACCCCTGCCAGAGCCAGAAGTGACTCCGGTCTGGCTGAGATCTGAATCCTGCCCGGAAATCAGACCAGGGCCCTGGGCAGCCCCCAACACTCAGGAGACAGACCCCAAAAGCATGGGTCTGCCTTAAAATAATGAAGTAAGAGTGTGAGTGCGTGGGTGTAAATTTGCCTTGTAGCTGCTGAGCCCTGAGGGGTTAGTCCCCTTGTTTCACCAGTTTCAGGAGGAAAAAAAATCCCCACTGGCTGCTGGGCAGGGCAGCCCCTCAACATCTCGCGTCCCAAGGGCCGAAAGAGCTGCCGTTGTCTCTCTCCCTACCCGGCTGCCTTCTCCCTGCCTGTCTCTCCCTTCCCCAGCCAGTCCCCCCACATCCCCCCCTTTCCCTCGCAGTGCCCCCCTCACATCTTCCCCCATTCCAGCCTCGATCCCCTCAGCCCCCCGATCCCCCCCATCTTCCCTTCAGTGCGTCCCCGCCCCCAGCCGTCCCCAGCACCCACCCCGCTCCCCCCGCCTGCCCTCACCCCCTGCACCTCTGATCCCCGGGGGGGGCGGGTCTCTCTCACCTTCCCTCCGAGCGGGGCCCCCGGGGCAGGGGCCGGGCCGGGCTGGGGGCTCTGCCCTGGGAGAGGCTCCTGGGGGGAGCAGCGGGAAGGGCCCTGCTGGAGATTCCCCTCTCCCGGCTGCAGCCAGGGCTCCGGGCTCCCAGCACCAGCCGCCCCCCGGGGCTCGGGGATCTCGCCAGGAGCCTGGGAGCCAGAGTCACCGCAGCGGCTGCGAGTCACTTCCTGCGGCCGGGCCTGAGCCCAGCGCTCGCTGCCCGGAGCCGCCTCCCGGCCGCTCCTGGGTCCTAGCGATATCCCCGCACTGCGCTTTGCCTCTCTCTGTCCAGGCTTCTTTGGGCTTGGCTACACTGGCACTTTCCAGCGCTGCAACTTTCTCACTCGGGGTGGGGAAAAAACACCCCCCTGAGCACCGCAAGTTTCAGTTCTGTAAAGCGCCAGGTAGACAGCGAACCAGCGCTGGGAGTAGGGTGACCAGGTGTCCCGTTTTTATAGGGACAGCCCTGTTTTTTGTGACTTTTTTTCTATACACTCCTATTACTCCTTACCCCTGTCCTGTTTTTTCTCAGCTATCTGGTCCTCCTAGCTATGCCCCTCATGGAGGTGAGTTTTTGCCTGGGTTTTCCCAGACAGAACCTCTTTTATGCCACAGCAGCGCTTTAATCTTGCCCGTGTAGACAAGCCCTTGCACTCACAGACTGGAACATCAGAAGGGACCATCACCGATCATCTAGTCCAGGGGCTCTCACGACAAAATTGTTGGTGGCCTAAGAGTTGGTGGCTCTCGCTGGTGGCCGCTCTGACACTTTTTCCTAAAATACTTAATTAAATTTAGGAAAAACCAATAAATATGCACAGAAATAAGCGTGGAAACGGTCCCGCTATTGTGAGGAACTTTCCTGGCTTATACACCACCCTGGAGGAGTGGAATAGCAGCAGGATCTGAGTCCTCGCTCCCACTCCCTTCACCCAGAGACCTGAATGACCTCGAGGACTCCCCTTCCACACTTGTCCTCGTAATCCGGACAAGGCTGGACCCAGGATTCCTGTGGGGCTCGACCCCCAGGACAGGGTCTAGGGTGTCCCCACTTTGGGGTGCTCTCTCCACTCTGGATGCTTCCCTGACCATTGCATAGAGTTCAGAACAAATACAATTCATTAAGCAGCAAGCAATAAAAAAAATGGGAATGGTGAAAGGAAAACACGTCACCCTGCTCTGCGGGATGAACCACAACCAGTGTCTCTGGAATGTCAGGGCAGTTCACAGTTCGTTTCTTGCACATCCCAGGCCCTGGCTGTGCTGCAGGGATGCAGCAGGTTGGACAGTTGCTCTGGCAGTGGCCATGGGCCCCAACTTATATCGGCTCCTGGGGCTAAAGCCCCAGGAATATTCAAAGTCAGGGGCTCTGCTCCACCAATATTTGGAGCTAGATTTCTCCCCTGCTTGGAGCGCCCGCCCCGCCTCTCACCCAGTGGTGAGCTGCAGCCGGTTCGTACCGGTTGTTAAATTTAGAAGCCCGTTTAGAACCGGTTGTTCCTGGAGGAACAACTAGTTCCAAAAGGGCTTTTAAATTTAATAAAAGCTCTAGCAGCTCCCTACCCTTCCCCCAGCCCCAGCTCACCTCTTCTGAATGCTCCTCCGGCTTCTCCTCCCCCTCCCCAGCTTCCCGCGAAACAGCTGTTCATGCGGGAAGCCTGGGAGGGGTGAGAAGAAAGCAGAGGCTTCCTGCAGGTGAGTTTGAGCTGGGGCCGAGGCTGGAGGGCGGGGGTGCCAGCGGGAGGAGGGCTCCAGGCGCCGCACCGCTGGGTGAGGTCATGGCCGGACCCTGGGGCTGGGCGGCGTGGCGCAGCTCGGCTCCTGGCCCCCGGGGTCCAGCTGCGACCTCACCGGGCAGGGCAGCGTGGCACGGCTCCTGCCCCGGCCCCCGGGTCCTGCCGCGAGCTCGGCTGGGCGGCGCGGCTCCTGCCCCGGCCCCCGGGGTCTGGCCGGGCGGTGCGGTTCCTGCCCGGGGTCCGGCCCCCATGCTCCGGCCGGGCGGCGCCGTTCCTGCCCCGGCCCCCACCTCCAGGCAGCACGGTAAGGGAGCAGGGAGGGCGTGTTGGATAGAGAGCAGGGGAGTTCGGCATGGTGGGGGCGTGGATTAGTGTCAGAGCAGTCAGAGGGCAGGGAACAGGGGGATTGAATGGGGGCAAGGGTCTGGGGGGGCAGTCAGGAAGGAGCAGGGGTTGGATGGGGTGGTGGGGGGCAGTTAGGGGTAGGGATTCCAGGGACAGTCAGGGGATAGAAGGAAGGGGTGGTTGGATGGGGCAGGGGTCCCGGGGTGCCATCAGGAATGAGAGAAGGGGTTGGATGGGGTGGCAAGGGGCAGTCAGGGGACAGGGAAGGGGGGTAGATAGGGCACGGGTCCCGGGGTGGGGGCTGTCAAGGAACATGGGGGTGTTGGATGGGGCAGGAGTCCCCAGGGGGTGGGCATGATCCCCTCCTGGGGTGAGGAGGAGGGAACCGGTTGTTAGTATTAACTTTCCACAACGAGTCTGCCCAGGCGGGTCCTGGGGCAACCAGAGGTCCCTGTACCCCAACTCCGCAGTCAGATGTGACTCTCAGCCAGACATTAAAATTGAAGATTTGTTAGATGACGGGAACACAGTTTAAACAGAGCTTGTTGGTACAGAAAACAGAACCCCTCTGTCAGGTCCATCTTGCGGGGTGGGGAGCCCAGAACCAAGTTCTGGGTCTCTCCCCATTTCCCCAGCCAGCTCTAAACTGACACTCCCTCCTCTGGCCTCTGTCTCTCTTCCGGACAAGGAGGCCACCTGATCTCTTTGTCCCCAAGACGTTCAGTTGGCATCTTGCAGGGGAAACTGAGGCACCCACACAGTATTCAGAGAAAATATTAAGAACATTCCCACTTCATCACAACAGGTGCAACAAAATATAATACTGTATATTGAAGTAGGCAAGTGCTGCTTCTGACTTTCCACTTTTAATTGACCCTTGTAATCTTGTGGCACTGACGCGTTGTAGCTTCATTTTATATAGGTTTTACAGGGCGGGAGCGGGGGGGCACCACCAAAAATTATACAAACCTGCCCCCTATGGCACTAGGTGGCAGGACCCTTCTTCCCAGCATCGACCCCGGTCATGGTTACGATCTGCCTCTTAGTCCAGCCTGCAAGCCCACTGCCCAGGGTCCCCCCTTGCTCTCCACAGCTGCTCACAGCACCCAGCTCTGGACTGCTCCAGCCCCAGCTCCCCTCTGCCTCACCCCTGCTGCTGCTGCTCTGCCTCCAGCTCAGCTCCCTGGGCTGCACCTCTCTGGATCTGGCTGGGGCTGCTCTGATCCCAGCACCACTCTGCTCTCTCCTTAGCAGCTCCTGCCCTGCTCCGGCCCAGCCAGCTCCAGCTCACACAGCGGATGGGACCCCAGGCTCCTGACTCCCTCATTAGCCTGCCTGCCCTGTCAATCAGGCTGACCTGGAGTGCTGAGCCCTCCCATTGTCACTTTCAGGATCTTGATTTCCCATTCACCTTCCCCTTTCTTTTGGTGCCAGGGGAGGGCCAACCAACTCCCTGCCCCACTAAGTTTCAGTGAGGGGAAACAGTTCCCTTACCCAGAGACCCATCAAAATCATAATTTCTTTATTGCTAGCTAGTTAAGTCTGCTGCTGTGAAAAGTGATATTTGTGTGTTTGTTCATATTTTTCCCAGCCTCTCAGCTAGCTACTTCGGTTGCCAACTTGGCAATATTTAAAAACCGGACACTCCAGCAGGAATGCTGGAACGTCCCCTGCCTCACCTCCTTCCCCTGAGGTCCCACCTCCCCCCCCTTACCCCGAGGCCCTGCCCCAACTCTGCCTCTTTCCCCAAGGTTCTCCCCCTCCCTGGCTGGGTCAGGAGGGACTTGCCTGTGGAGCCGGGGCTGGGAGTTGCAGCTGCCCACTGCCGGTAGGAGGCAGCCCCGGTTGAGTAGGGTCTGGTGTGTGTGATGACCCAGTGCCCCCCAACCCACAGTAACTAGACTTTGGGTGTCCAGTCAGTAGATCTGACCACAAACTGTTAGGTCCCCTTTTTTGACTGGACTTTCTGGTCGAAAACCGGGCGCTTGGCCACCCTAGCAGCACCCAATGTGCAGTAAGTACTGGGAACGCACTGGGGACAACTGCTGCTTTCTGATGGTGGGGGAAGGAACCGGGGGCAGCCAGGTCAGACTCAGTTCTGACCAGCAGGGAGGAATTCATTCATCTAGATGAAATTACTATAAGGTGGGTGCACAACTGGTTGAAAGACTGTACTCAGAGCATCTTTCAATGATCTGGTGTCAAACTGGGAGGGGAACGCTGTGGGGACAAGAAGCCCCAGGTGGCTTATCCTGCTCTTTGCAGGGAATGGGGAGTGGAGAGGGGTGATGCCCACCCAGAGCTTGTGGGGCAGTCAGACTCCTAGGAGGGAGCTGCCGCTGGAGCTGAGAGCCCGGGCTCTCAGCTCCCCACACTGCCCCTCTTAGGTAGGTGGAAGTGCTCCTGGTGAGGATACACCCCACTGACCCAAGGAGGGTAGTGTGGACATCAGCTACTGCAGTAATTACTGTGGTGGCTGTAAGTCAACCGAATATATGTAGACTTTGGCTTGGCATGTAGACACACCTTTACAAGCAAAAGGATTTCTCTCACACCAAAGCTTTCAGCAGTCCCTGCTCACTGGGAAGCCTTCCAGCTAGGACCACTCCCCCCAGTTCAATGATGCCCCTATTGTCTTTCATGTGATCTTGCAACTGTAAGTAGAGATGTGGGAGGGGAGGTGGCCAGAGGTCTTTCCGCCCCCCTTCTTAGACTCAGACCCTTTATAGTGGAAAAGTCTTTGCTGGATCATGGAGTCAGGCAACTCCATGGCCTATGTGAGCTCCAAACTGTCCTTCAGATGAACTGTACATGTCTTGGTTTACCCCCTTCTTCCTATTGGTGGATGGCCAGACGATAGCCTTCTAACACCGAGGGTCGGTCCTTTCTCGTCTCTGAGGAGTTAATCTATGGGCATTCCCCAGAACTACAAAATATTTCAGTAACAAATAGGGTTACCATATGTCTGGGTTTTCCCAGACAGAACCTCTTTTATGAGCCTGCTTCCTCTGTGTGAGTGGGTTTTCCCATAACAGCAAATGTCCGCAGAGCAGACAGACTGCAGCTCAGAAACAGCCCTGATCGGTCACCTCCCCAGTTGGTCCATCCCCCTGCATCCACAGCTGACAGATTGCTGCCAGATCCCACCCACCCAGGTCCCAGCTCCCAGCCCTGGGGAGGGGGTCCCACAAGTAGGCCGACTGATGCCTGTCGTTGCGTTCTGGGCTTGTGCCAGCACCCTGCCACTGTGACGGTGACCGACACTGCCTTCACCTCATGAATACCCCCGCCGCACCCCCCCAGCACCCACAACTCTACTCCCCCAGCTCCCTCCCCCTCAGTGTCCTCTTTTTGGGGACCTGGAATATGGTCACCCTAGTAACAAACGTACAGTAAAATCTCACGATTCTACATGCACTGGTGTTACACACATTTCAACGGCATAATGTTGAGCAGATCATCAGTTTTCCAATGATTCCTCACCGGACATTCTTTATGTACAATATATCATAACCGTCTTGAAGTGGTTAACATGAGGTACAGGGGGTTAGTTACAAGAGGGATGCAGTGTGGGGTGAGTGGGGCAGAGACAGTCTCTCTCAGGACACTGCGGTAGATGGGGAGGGGGTTGTGACAGGTTCCTCCCGGGGTGCCATCTGGAACTGGGGTACCACTGAGCCCCCCTATCCAACCAGCCTGTGTTCCCTATACACTGTATTGCTGAGACCAGCCTGCCAAGCCCTCTCCCAAGCTTCAGTCTGCACTTTGCCAGCACACGTACAGGTAGGGACACACCCAGCTGAAGTTCATACAGACTCTGTGATCAGCTCCGCATGGGAAGGCACAGCTGAGGCACCTGAGAGTTCCTAAGGCACGCACCCCACTCTGGAGTTTAAAACAAAAATTATACCATCCTGCACTGCACAGGGACAGTACAGTGTACGCTCCTGAAATTCACCCCCTCCCTCAATGTGGAGAGGAATATACAACAGCTTTCTGCCCCAAGTTATGTCTTCCACACACACTGGTTTTTGATAAAGCAAAAACAAGTTTATTAACTACAAAAGATAGATTACAAGGGATGGCAAACAGATCAAAGCAGATTACCTAACAAATAAACAAAACACAATCTAGGCTTAATATACTAAAGAGATTGGATATGAAAAGCAACTTCTCACCCTAAATGATGATTTAAGCCAGTTTCAGAGATTCTTAAGGGGTCAGCTGCCCTTGTTTGCAGCTTAAAATTCTCAGGTATTCCTTTCACAGGCTAGAAACCCCTCTAGCCTGGGTTCAGCACTTTCTTTCAGTTCAATCCTTGTTCCCCAGAGTCTCCTTTGGGCAGGGAGTAAGGGGAGAACAATGATGTCATCACTCCCCTGCCTTAAATAGCTTGTGCATATGAAGGGAACCCTTTGTCGCCAAGCTTGGTTCCCTCACCTTTCAGTGGAAAAACACTGGTTTTCCAAGATGGAGTCCAGTACTAGGTGATCTGGTCACATGACCCTGTAGCATCACAGCAGCCATGACCTGGAGGTGGTTTGAAGCTTTCTCAGGAAGGCTCCCTGGTGGGAGATTAGCTTTGTGGAAAACCTATTGTTCTCTTTAATGGCACTTCCCAGCCTGCCATTTAGATTGAATCTTTCGTTTGGTGGGCGTTCTCCAGGTGTAAACACATTTGTAATACAGATACACAGTCAATATTCCTAACTTAAGATACAAAAATGATACACGCATACAAATAGCATAATCATGTTCAGGAAATCATAACCTTTTCAATGATATCTCACATGACCTATCTTGTTTAAAATACATCACAGTTATGCCATAACCATATCATAATAGTATCTCTATAAAGAAATGGGATGCCGTGTCACAGTGACCAGCTGCGCTGTCAGGTTCCCCATCTCCCTCTGCCTCAATGCTGGGTGTCGGCCTGGCTTCAAGGCTGGCCCGGGGCCCGTTGACATCCCTGGCTCCCTTCTCGCCTGCGCTCAACCTCGGCATCACAGCAATAGGGAGATGCTGCCCCTCCTCCATCATTCTTTTTGGGATATTGTTCATGGGCCTTTAGAGCTCAGGTGCAGCTACATACGACACTCACAGTCCAATTCTAGTTTCTCTCTGCAGCAAGTTCACAGTTCTGAGCTTCAGCCATCTGTCTCTGAGGAGCAAACCCAGCAGTTCCCCAGCTCTGTTCCCCCCACCTTCTCCCGTTCCCGATGGTATCTCACATCTCTGCGGGGAGGCAATAACTTCGTTTCGGTCTCAGCCTCTCGCAGTGTGACTTTAGCTCGCCCTATCAGCCTTTCTGCTGAGAGATACTGAACACTGTCATTGTTCAAACCACACACAAAAATCTCATGACAAAGGGTTAGTTAAAGATTAGAATAAAATCTAAAAAAGGACGATTTTGGCAAATGACCATTTGTCTCGTGAATTCCTCAACAAATCTGAGCTACATCCTGTCAAACGAAACGAGTATCAAAGTACGCGACCTACCGGCCTTCACGAAGAGAGAAAAACCCACAGACCCTTCTGGATTCTCGATGTTTGGGTGGGTTATAAAACACTTTCACATTCATAAAGTGAAATCTCAGAGAATCCCTTAAAACTCAAAATCAAGGGGAAAAAAGGTACCTAATTTTCTTCTGAAGTGGCCAAAAAGGCATCATTTCTCACCTCATTATTTGGTTGCATTAGTGGCAAAAGCTTTAGCATCAATATAATTAAAGAATGAGAGAGAAAGACAAAAAACCTTCCCATCTAAAAATAATCTGGATTATCCTAGAAAAAATCAGGAAGCAATTTTACCAATAGATGGAAACAGGGCTATAAATTCTGAAAGGTCAAACTGTGCTTTGGGGTTCATTGGGATTTCCCCGCCCACTCCCAGGTGTGTGACACTTCCTTCTCCAGCACTCCGGAGCCTGACTTAAGATCATAGACATCAAAACTGTGATTCCCAGGCATGGAGAGCCAGGGACACGGTGGTAAGTGACACCTTGGAAGGTGGAGGGGTAGGATGGAGACAGGATAAAACTCTCCATCGCTTGGATAGAGGCTGCTCTATCGAGAGTGGAATGTGACAGTGCTGGGGGAAGGAGGGAATCCCTCAGACTCACCCCATTGCCCTAAACTAGCACAGAAGCTAAAACTCCACATTTTACTGTCCCTGCTCCCACTTTTTTAGCATCTAGTTAATTCTGGTCCATAAGGGAGAAAACATACAAACACCTAAATGCTTTTCAGCACAGCCTGGAGTAATGTGAGACTATCTAGGAATGAGACAATCTGGCCCCAAAGGGGGAACTCAGGCACTAATGATCACCCTGCGAACGGGAGGGGGTCAGAACACGTAAGTAAAGGTACGATTTTGTTATGGATTCGCAGAAGTCACGGAATTTGTGACTTCCAGAAACCTCTGTGACTTCAGCCCGTGGCGGCTTGGAGCTGCGGGGTCCCCTGTCACCCATGGCAGCCGAGAGCTGCCCCCCAGAGCTCTGAGCTGTTGCAGGCTGTGTGGGTGTCCCACAGCTCCCGCTGCCGTGATTGGCCCCCAGGGCTTTGAGTCACTGTGGGCGGCTGGAGCCCCCCAACAGCTCCCGGATGCCACAGGCGGCAGAGGGCCCAAGAGCTCCGAGCCACAAATGGTGGGGGGACCTCAGAGCTCTGAGACAGAGTCCCCGCAGCTGCCCAGCCGCCATGGGACCCTAGAGCCCCTGCAGCAATGGGTGCTGGAGCCTTTCCCTACCTGTGGCCAATCAGCTCAGCAGCCAGGGCTGCAGCACGGAGGAGGGGCTGATGGGGGCTTCACCTCCTCTGCCTGGGGTTTGCTTAGACCAGGCAGAGCCAGAGGGTCACTGACCAGCTGATGCTCAGCTGCTGCTGGATCCTCACCCCAGCGACAGGCAGCTGGATCCTTGGGAGCCAAATGCCCCTGATGTGTGTGGGAACGAGAAAATGGGTTTGTCACCATGGCCAGCCCCAGTCAGGGCACTCAAAAAATTTCCCTGCTGATGTCCAACACGGTGTTAGCTCCACTTGAAGCATTTTCCAAACTAAGAACCTCTGAGAGGTTTCTTCCCTGTGTGGATTTGCAGGTGTCTGATACTCCGGGAGCACCAAATAAAGCTTCCCCCAGATTCTGTTGTGTGGGTCAGTGACGTGTGAAGTCAACTGGAATCTTTTCCTGCAGTAAGGCTATCTCTAGGGTCTCTCACCCTTGTGGATTCTCTGATGTTTGGTCAGCGCTGAGCTCTTATTGAAGCTTTCCCCACAGTCAAAGCATTTATAAGGTCTCTCCCCCATGTGGATTCTTCCATGTTTAATAAGGGATGAGTGCCTAGCAAAAGTGTTCCCACACTCCAGGCATTTATGGGGTTTCTCTTCTGCGTGGGTTTTCTGATGTGAATTAAGGGTTGATTTCAAACTGAAACTTTTCCCACACTCAAGACATTTATAGGGTCTTTCTCCTGTGTGGATTCTCCCATGTTTAGTAAGGGATGAACTTTCTATAAAACCTTTCCCACACTCGAGGCATTTATGGGGTCTCTCTCCCGTGTGGATTCTCCCATGTTTAGTAAGCGATGAACTTTCCATAAAACTTTTCCCACACTCAAGGCATTTATACGGTCTCTCTCCTGTGTGGATTCTCCTATGATTAATTAGGGATGAACTGTGCTTAAACCTTTTCCCACACTCAAGGCATATATTAGGTCTCTCTCCCGTGTGGGTTCGCTGATGTGTAACAAGATTTGAGCTCTGACTAAAACTTCTCCCACACTCAAGGCATTTATAAGGTCTCTCTCCTGTGTGCAGTCTCCCGTGTATAAGAAGTTGTGACTTCTGACTGAAAGTTTTCCCACAATCCAAGCATTTATGGGGTTTCTCTCCTGTGTGGATTGCCTGATGTCTAGTAAGTTTTGTTCTCTCAATGAAACTTTTCCCACAGTCATTGCATTCATAGGGCTTGTCGCCCGTGTGGATTCTCCTGTGTTTAGTGAGGTTTGAGTGACGAATGAAATTTTTCCCACACTCAAGGCATTTATACGGTCTCTCTCCTGTGTGGATTCTCCGATGTTTAACAAGGTACGAGCTTTGACCGAATGTTTTCCCACAATCCAAGCATTTATATGGTCTTTCTGCTGTGTGGATTCCCCTATGTTTAATAAGGTTTGAGCGCTGACTGAAAGTTTTCTCACAGTCCAGGCATTTATGCGGTTTCTCTCCCGTGTGTGTTTTCTGATGTCTATTAAGGGTTGATTTCAAACTGAAACTTTTCCCACACTCAAGGCATCTATAGGGTCTCTCTCCTGTGTGCAGTCTCTGATGTGCAAGAAGGAGTGACCTCTGACTAAAACTTCTCCCGGACTCCAGGTATTTATACGGTCTCTCTCCTGTGTGCAATCTCCGATGTATAATAAAGTTTGACTTCTCGCTGAAGCTTTTCCCACAGTCCAAGCATTCGTAGGACTTCTCTCCTGTGTGGGTTCTCCAATGTTTAAGCAGGTTTGCACTGAAACGGAAACTTTTCCCACAGTCAAGGCATTTGTAGGGTTTCTCTTCATTGTGACTTGTCTGCTGGACTGTGGTTTCCTTGGGATCCTTCCATCCTCCGCCACCTTGAATGGATTCGTCCAGTTTCTTCCTGGGATAGTTTCCCAGCTGCATCTCTGATCTGTGTCCATCTCCCCAGACGTTTCCCTGTTCCAAGCACTGGGAAAAATTCCCTTCAGCTCTTCTCAAAAATATCCCCTGCAGTTCCACTTTCTCAGGATCTTCCTGCCAATGATTCTCCTCCTTGTTCTCACCCACTGTCCTGTCACCTGCTGGGAGAGAGAGAATCCAGACAGGAGTCACTGCCTGTGCCGAGGAGATAGGACAGAAAGGGGAATAGCACAGGGGTAACAAACAACGCAGTAATTGTTTGGGAGATGGAGACATTGGATTCTGCCTCCACATCCCACCCCAACACTCCCAGGGAAGGAAAGTCAGGGAGGAAATTCCCGACAGCCAACAGGATGAGTGGGAAGCTGTGACTGAATTTTACTTGATAATATGACATCTGCTGACTGCAGCCCTCATCTGGGTGAGATGAGGCAGAACTGGGAGCTCTCGCTCATGGCACATTTTGGGAGCCCCAGTTTTTTCCTTCACTCACCATGTTTTTGTCTCAGTTTCCCTGACTCCTCACCTGTGCGGGTGCCTCTCGGGCTCTCCCTTTCCTCATTGGCCTGGAGATCTGGGACCCACGGCTCTTCCCCTCGTTCCAGCCGGGCAATCAGGTCAGGTTTGGGAATGGGGAATCCTGAGCAGGGATGAAATCAGGCAAACTCAGGGCACATGGAGCATTGGTAGAGTATTTGTGACAAGGAACATTCCCTGAGATTAACCTGACCCTACATGGGATTGTGGTAACTCAGACTCTGAGGGCGCGGAGGTGTTGTTACATCCTCACTAGGAGGTCTCAGGGTAGATGTGCTCTGGGGGACTTGCCAACACACACATAGCTCGGATGTTAAACTCCTGCCTGTTTCCAAGCCTGCAGAACCTAGAGCCCTCCCCACGGATGGAGCAAGGTGAACGGTGTATGAAGGAGAAATAACACAGGCAGGGCAATCCCCTGTTTCTGGCCCCTTGACAGCTGGGGAGATGGGGATGAATTAGCCTGTCCATTAGGCTTCTGACTCTTCTGTTCCCTCGAAGGGGGTGTGGAGATGAAAGTCTCTCACAATGGCGCTGTGGACTACGTGACCCTGCTCCTCAAATCTAACTGACCAGGGAAGAACCTGACCAGAGTCAGACACACAGACCCCACAGCTTCTAATAACCGAGAGGATGGGAATCCCTTACCCAGCGAGATCACCATTTCGTAGTTCTCCTGCATGACGTCCCTGTAGAGGGCTCTCTGAGTGGGGTCCAGCAGAGCCCCCTGCCCCTGGGTGAAATACACAGCCACCTCCTCGAAGGTCACCGGCATCTGGAACAACAAGAGTCCCCCACTCAGCACCTGCTGCCCCAGCCACAATCCCACTATTTACAGGGGAGGAGGCCCAGAAAAGCAGAATTCTTCCCCCCTCCCCAGAGCAGCCAGGAGGGTTCAGGTGGTGGGAGAAGGTGAGAGCTCCTTGTCCCCAAGCACACGGAGCAGGGCAGGGTCTTCTCATTTCCCACACGCCTGCCAGCCACAGGCTGATACGGGAAGCGGAGCTCTGAGCCGGGGACAGGGACAGGAATCCCAACAGCTTCCCTTCATATTTCACAGCAGTTTCTGGGTACTGAGTCCAGGCTCCAGCACTGGGAGTCTGGTCAGTTTTCCCAGCTTTCCCCAGTGAGGTGTTTCCTGTTTCAGAAATGGGGGAATCCCCCCCTGCCAATGGGCCTTTTTTAGAAAATCAGGCCCAGGTTCAATGTGTCACAGAGGGTTTACACACTCTGTCGCCTCCCTGCTTCATCCTGTGTCTTTCCTGTCCCTCCCGCTCTATATCACCCCCTCCTGCAACTCCCTGGAAATCCCCTACCTGAGCTGGCTCCATCACAACCATTTCCCTTCCCTGTCCCCTGGAAAACAGGATGATCTGGAATGAAACGTTGACGTGATTCCTCAGCCTGTCGGGGCGAGAGGGGCGATGGGGGAGGTTTCAGAAGGGGCTAGAGTCCATGTCACACCCCCTCTCCCTACAGACAGACGCTCTGGATTCTGCCACGCTGGGAAAACCCTCAGTCCCTTTATTACAACACAGACCCATCAGCACGAACCCCCTGAGACACTTTTAAACCCTCCCAGGGACAGAGTCACTAAGACAAAGTCTAGAAAGGAGCAGAATCAAAGGAGCCACTTGGGGGATCCCCCCCGACATTGGCCCCGAGGGCAGCACGTCCCCCCAGCAGCATGGTGACTCGGCCAGGGCAGAACCTGGCTTCTCCTCTGTCAGCTCCTCCCCTTGTTCCCAGGAGAGTCAGTCGGCCCAGGGAGTTGCAGGGAATGGATCCGGGCAGGGCTGGGAACCTCCCTCCCCACTTCTTGCTCCTGCTGCCCCTTTCGGTCTCACCCCTCCCCTTCCTGTCTCCTTCCCTCTCCCTCGGAGAACTGGGGACTGTCCCGTTCCCATGGGCGTTTGCTCTCCAGTGTGACCCTGGCTGTGTCACTCAGGACAGCAGCTCTGGGATCCACAGATTCATGGGGAGCCCCTCCCACTCCGGTACAAACTCACCAGCAAGTCCCTGAAACAGGCCCTTTGTGCAGAGTCACTTTCCTGCCTAGCCCCAGCACTTTCCCTCAAAAAGAACAGGAGTACTTGTGGCACCTTAGAGACTAACACATTTATATGGGCATAAGCTTTCGTGGGCTAGAACTCACTTCATCAGATGCATGCAGTGGAAAATACAGTAGGAAGATATATATATACACACAGAGAACATGAAAAAATGGGGGTTGCCATACCAACTATAACAAGAGTAATCAATTAAGGTGAGCTATTATCAGCAGGAGAAAAATAACTTTTGTAGTGATAATCAGGAAGGCCCATTTCCAACAGTCGACAAGAAGGTGTGAATAACAGTAGGGGAAAAAAACTACCATGGGGAAATAGTTTTTACTTTGTGTAATGACCCATCCACTCTCAGTCTTTATTCAAGCCTAATTTAATGGTGTCCAGTTTGCAAATTAATTCCAATTCTACAGTTTCTCCTTGGAGTCTGGTTTTGAAGGTGTTTTTGTTCTCTTTCCTCCCCTGCAAGCTCCGGCTCAGGAGTTGGTGTGGGAAAAGCCCAGGGTTGGGCACAGAGAGGACTTTAATGAAGGTCTCTCCCCAGCACAGACCCCCTGGGGGAGCAGCAGCTGCTCAGTCTGGGCTCCAGGATCACAAGGGAGGACACAACATCAACTGACCCAGGAAGCTCAATTAACTCCTGGGCTCTAATATCATGAGCAGGGAGAGACAGAGGGACACCAGCCTCCTCTGCTTAGCAGTAAACAGAGGTGCCCTCCCATGACTGGGCCTCCCTGGGCTGCCCCAGCAGATCCCAGGCACAGTTCAGCAGCTGCAGATTTCATTTGCCCACCTGGACTCACACCAGAACAGAACCGGAGAACCAGTTTGAACCGGTTTTTTTTTAAATGGAACTGGAACCAGACATGAACCATAATTTTTCTCTTACTGGGTCAACCTGAATGAAACTCAGGGGGAAAAAAAGGCTGCCAGTTAAAATAAAGTTTCAGCAATTTTTCAGCTCAATATTTGACAATATAAAATAAAACCTACTCTGATCTCACTCATTATAAAACAAGACAACGCCCAGGCATGTGATCGCTACCAGAATGGCCTGTCCCAGTAGAAGGAGAAGAGAAGGGGGCAGCCCACAGGAGCAGGAGGAAGGGGGGAGAAATGTGTGGCTCCCTGGTAACAGAAGTTAACATTAATTCTTCAAGAGCCAGGAAAAAGGCTGCTCAATTCTTCTTCCCTTTAGACGGGGCCTCTTCTCACCTGTCCTCAGCCCTTGGGGCAGCTCCTCCCTCCAATTGCCCCACTTGAGGTAGGCCCCATGCCCCAAATTCAGTTCCCCACTGAAGCAAGCCACAGGGCTCACTCCCACCCACCCCTCTTCTGGGGCACTGCCTGGTAACAGAAACATTTTTGGACTGTTCTGAACAAGAAAAGAACACGAGTGCCACTGAACCAAGCCAAACCCCAATTCCACTCCTTGTGGCTCACAGTGACTCTGGTTGGACACCGAATCCTGCTCTGAAATCAGACCAGCCCCTGTTTACTCCTGTCAGCCCAGGAGTCAGACTCCCGCAAATGATGAGATTGTCTTTAAACACAAATATGAAATTTGGGAGCAGGGTGTGTGTGTGTGAGGGGGTGGGGTGGTATTTGCATTGTAAATTCTTGGCCCTGCGGGGGAAGTTGTCTGCCCGCCCCCTATCCCTAGGGTGATCACCTTCCTCTTCCCCGTCGTCGGCAGAGCCTAGCGCCGCCATGGAATGACCTGAGCTGCTCAGGGAGCCCAGACGGGGGTGCGAGAGAACATCCCCCAGACTGTATCCCCACCCCCCAGCGTGCACTGCCCAGGGCAGGGGGAGGCTCTGGGGCTCCTCAAAGCAGCCTAGGGTCCCTGGGGGGCTCTTGCTATGGCCTGACTCTGGTTTCTGGCCTGGCCAGTAGGAGGGGCCTCAGGGAAGGAGGAGGAGTAAGGGGCGGGGCCTCGTAGCTCACCTCAGCCCCGCCCACAGGGAACAGGCTGGCGCTACCCCTGAGCCTGGGGCAGGCGCAGAGCCCTGGCACCGGGAATCCGGGACGAATGGTGTCCCAGAGTCATTCAGCCCAGGATCGGGACTTGAACTCTGCACTTCAGGCCTGTCCTGCCCAAGTCAGGACAGATGGTCACTCTGCCCTCCCCCCACTGCTGGTTTGGCCATTTCTGGGGGAACAAATCCCCACTGGCTGATGGGCAGGGCACCCTCCTCCCCCGCCCTTACCCCGTGGGGCGGGGAGCTGCCTTGTATCTCTCCCACCCTCAGCCTTGTCCCTGCCCCTTCCCCCCAAGTCTGCTCTTGCTCTGTCTCCTCCCACCCCCGCCACCCCACATCCCCTTCCCCGCAGTGACCCCACATCTTCCCTCCAGTCCAGCCTCCTTCCTCGGCCCCATCATTCCCCCCAGGCCCTGATTCCCCTACAATGCCCCATCCTCCCTTCGGTGCCACCTGCCCCCTGCCCCCCCTCCTGCCCCCGGCCGCACCCGTCCCTGCCCCCCCTCAATCCCCCCGCCCCTCTTCAGTCCCCTTCCGGCTCCCCCCACGTGTGTCTGTCCCACCCCCAGCCGGGCTCCCACCACCTCGCCCCCACCGGGGCTGGCGGCAGCTTTCCCGGGCCCCGGGCGGGAATCGCAGCCAGCTCCGCGGGGAGCAGCCTGGGGCCAAACCTCCCCCTGCAGCCCGGGGGTGCCGGGGGGGGGGGGCGGGTCTCTCTCACCTTCCCTCCGAGCGGGGCCCCCGGGGCAGGGGCCGGGCCGGGCTGGGGGCTCTGCCCTGGGAGAGGCTCCTGGGGGGGAGCAGCGGGAAGGGCCCTGCTGGAGATTCCCCTCTCCCGGCTGCAGCCAGGGCTCCGGGCTCCCAGCACCAGCCGCCCCCCGGGGCTCGGGGATCTCGCCAGGAGCCTGGGAGCCAGAGTCACCGCAGCGGCTGCGAGTCACTTCCTGCGGCCGGGCCGGAGCCCAGCGCTCGCTGCCCGGAGCCGCCCCCCGGCTGCTCCTGGGTCCTAGCGATCAACCTACCGATCTGCGCTTCCCCTCTCTGTGTCTGTCTTCTGTTAGCATCACAGATGTTAGGATCAGAAGGGATCATCACAAATCGATCATCTAGCCCACGGGTTCTCACGACCAAATTTTTGTGGTGTCAGAGTGCAGCCAGCAGCTCTCGCTGGTGGCCGCTCTGACACTTTTCCCTAAAATACGTAATTAATTTTTCTGAAAAACCATTAGATGTGCACATTAAAAAAGTGGGGGAAAACAGTCCCGCTATTGTGGGGAACTTTCCTGGTTTATGCACCACCCCGGTGGAATCAGAGAGTGAAAGGATCTGAGTCCTCGCTCCCACTCCCTTTACCCAGAGACCTGCCTGACCTCGAGGTCTGCCCTTCCACTGTTCTGTGTGGGAGAGTTCTTGTAACCCCAACAAGGCTGGGCCCAGGATTACTGTGGGGCTCAACCCCCAGCCTTGTCATGGTCACTCAGGACAGGGGCTAGGGTGTCCCCTCTGTGGGGTGCTCTCTCCACTCTGCAAGCGTCCCTGATCTCTTCCCTGACCATTGCATAGAGTTCAGAACAAATACAATTTATTAAACAGCAAGTAATTTAAAAAGAAAAAAAATGGGAAAGATGAAAGGAAAACATGTCACCCCGCTCTGTGGGCATAGGGGGAACCACAACCAGAATCTCTCGAATGTCAGGGCAGTTCACAGACTGTTGCTTAGAGGCCCTGGCTGTGCTGCAGGGGCGCTGCAGGTTGGACACGTGCTCTAGTGGTGGCCACATGCCCTCAGGCTCTAGGTGGCAGGACTCTTCTTCCCAGCATCCATCTCCTCCTGTCAGGGTTATGCTCCTCCAAGTCTGGTATGCAAGGCCCCTTGGTTGGGGGCATCTCCCTGCACCAGGCTCTCTGCTCAGGGTCACCCTCACTCTACCCAGCTGCTCACTGCACCCAGCTCCAGACTGCCCCAGGTGCAGCTCCCCTCTGCCTCAGCGCTGTGGATGCTCGGCCTCCACCTCAGCTCCTTGGGCTGGGCTTCTCTGGCTCTGGCTGGGGCTGCTCTGCTCCCAGCACCGCTCTCCTCTCCCCTTAGCGCCTCCCACCCTGCACTGGCATAGGTGTTCATTTTTATGTTTAGGTCCTTAGAGCCTTTGCTGGAGACAAGAGACCTGAAAACAAACTGCTCAATGCCAAGGCAGTGTTGCCAGCACCACATAATCAAAAATCTTGAGGTTGGCTGAAGGAAACATGAGGAATTTTCTTCTAAAAAACTACATTCTGGAGCTTTTGTTTGTTTCGGAGCATTCATGATTTGCTCTGGTCACATTCTCAACCCTTTCTACTCAGTCATGAGAGCAAGACACTGATCTTTGTTAATGTGAGAGCTGAGATCATCACATAATCACAGGATTCCAGGAGCTGGGGTTTTAAGAGAAACACCAGTTAGTGAAAGAGTCAGTGTGAAATCAGGCAAGTTTGTGACAACTCCAATGTGATGTTTTTGTGAGCTGATGTGGAGAGGAAACAGCTGCACTTCTAGCACTTGCAGGTCCATATATGGCCCCCATCCCTGCACCGTCTGAGCACCTCATAAATGCCAATGGGCTTAGCCTCACCATGCTGCTGTGCAGAGACAACCTGCCTGCAGTGTTGGGGGGAAGGGGCAGAGTGAGGGCAGCGCCTTCAGCTGATGTTGCTCAACATGCTCAGTTTCTGTGACCATGGTCACTACAAGACAGGCAGCAAATCTGGGGGACACATGACCCCATGTGCCCTCTTCCCCCATCTCCCACACCCATAGAATGCCTCTGCTGCTGTGAGATGGGGAAGGGCTGTTTCCCCCTTTTTAGAAGAGGGGAAATTCAGGCCCAGACAGAATCAGTGACTTCGTACAGCATAGAGAACAGAACCTGGGTAATTTAGCGCATTCGCTACTGGGCAAACCTTTCCCTCTGCAGCCGGATCCTGGGAGAAGAGGATAAGGAGATGGATGGACACGCTCAGACACAGTTTGTCTGACAATCATCTCACTGACCCTCCCCACCGACCCTAGGCCAGTCTGTGCAGAGCCAGGTGATAATGGTGATGTCTCCAGTCCTTGATGTGGCCTTTGTCCTTGGCCCAATACTGACCCCATAATCACTGGGTGGTAACTCCCTTCTCTTCATGATTAATAATGCCTGAATCTAATTTTCACTCCATACATCTGAGGAAGTGGTTTTTTTACCCACGAAAGCTTATGCCCAAATACATCAAACTCAGGGTTGTGAGTTCAATCCTTGAGGGAGCCATTTAGAGATTTGGGGATTTAGCAGGGGATTGGTCCTGCTTTGAGCAGTGAGTTGGACTAGATGACCTCCTGAGGTCCCTTCCAACCCTGTGATTCTATGAAATCTGTTAGTCTTTAAGGTGCCACTGGACTCCCCGTTGTTTTTGTGGATACAGACTAACACAGCTACCCCCTATTACTGTCTGGGCTGGTTCTGCTGGGCGGAAATACGAGCCAGGGATCCTCGTTTGGGTTTTGTCTGACTGTGGGCAGAGGAGTGTCAGGCCAGAGAGAAGGGACAATGGGGACTGCTCGGCACACAAAGCTGGACATGCTGAAGTCCACAATTAGCAGCAATCTGCTCCTCTGCATGGGCTCTTTGCTGCTGGAGCTTCCCGCAGCTGTTTCCCACCAATAGATTTCCCTCCACAGGTCTAGATTTTGACTCGGGTTGTACCATTGCTCCTTTGACCTCAGCAGTTAGCCAGTGTTTGGGGCCTTACTAGGTACTTCCATTGGCAGGAGAAATGGATTATAGGAGTCGGGTATTTCTGTGGTGCAATCTGTATTAGTTACAAACGATGTCCACACATTCCTATGCCCTGGACATGGTACAAACAGACAGCAGCCGGCAGTTTTCTTACTTAGGACTCCAAGTCTGCCTTTCCAGGGAACCCTGGGCCTGAAGCAAACTCTGTTACTCAGTTTCCTGTTGAGATCACACTCAGGACTGGTTCTCTTGGCTTTCTGCCTCACTCACACCAAGCTGCCAGCCAGTCCCTCAGCCCCTGTGTTTCCAGTCAGCTCCAGGGAAACCCCTCTTAGGCCTGCTCAACACTTAACACTGACATTATTCAGGGCTGTGAAACTTTGTGTGCTCTGAGCGCCACAGCTAGATGGACCTAACCCCTGGTGCAGACAATGGAATTCTGCCGGTGACCTGGCTACGGTCTCACAGAAAGGGGGATTAACTAGAGCGATAGATAAAACACTTCAGTCAATGTAGAAAGCATCTACACTAGGGCACTTCAGGGACACAGCTGTAACATTGTAGCTCTCCCACTCTAGCCACTGGCCCACCCCTTATCCTTAGGTTAATCTAGGTACATTGCTGTCAAGGGTCCTCCCCCACTCTGAACTTTAGGGTACAGATGTGGGGACCTGCATAAACACTTCTAAGCTTAACTACCAGCTTAGATCTTGTTTCGCTGCCACCATCCAGATTCCTCAGTCTGGAACACCCCCTTTCCTCCCAAAACTTTCCCCTCCCTGGGTAGCCTTGAGAGATTTTTTTCACCAAGTTCCTGGACACCGATCCAACCCCTTGGATCTTAACACAAGGAGAATTTAACCATCCCCCCTCCTTTCCCCCACCAATTCCTGGTGAGTCCAGATCCAATCCCCTTGGATCTTAAAACAAGGAAAAATCAATCAGGTTCTTACAAAGAAAGCTTTTAATTAAAAAAAGAAAGGTAAAAATAATCTCTGTAAAATCAGGATGGAAAATACTTTACAGGGTAATCAGATTCATATAGCCCAGAGGAACCCCCTCTAGACTTAGGTTCAAAGTTACAGCAAAAAGAGGTAAAATCGTCTCAGCAAAAAGGAACATTTACAAGTTGAGAAAACAAAAATAAAACTAACTCGACTTGCCTGGCTGTTACTTACAAGTTTGAAAGATGAGAGACTGGTTCAGAAAGTTTTGGAGAGCCTGGATTGATGTCTGGTCCCTCTTAGTCCCAAGAGCGAACAACCCCAAAAACAAAGAGCACAAACAAAAGACTTCCCCCCACCAAGATTTGAAAGTATCTTGTCCCCTTATTGGTCCTTTGGGTCAGGTGTCAGCCAGGTTACCTGAGCTTCTTAACCCTTTAAAGGTAAAAAAGGATTTTGGTGTCTCTGGCCATGAGGGATTTTATAGTATTGTACACAGGAGGGCTGTTCTCTTCCCTTTATAGATATGACAATTGCTCAGAGCTGTGAAAACTTACACACCCTGTGTGATGTAGTTAGGTCAATCTAATCCCTGATGTAGATGCAGATAGGTCATGGGAAAAATTTTTGTTGCTCTAACTACTGCCTCTCCTGGAGGTGGATTTATTACATTGATGGTAAAACCTCTTTTCTCCTCCTGCACCCCCAGAAGTTCTTCACACCTACCCCTCCCATACCTGATGCTGCAGGGAGGGAGGGGGAGGAGCTTCCAGGGATCACAGAGCTAGGAGGCCAGAGGTTGGGTGGATAGGAGTCCTCCAGGCCATAGGGACTAGGATTACTTGGCTAGAGAAACCCATTTTTCCATTCCCAGTGGGATCTTCCCTCCCCCCCCCCCCCCCGCCCATGTTGGAGTGGCACTGTCTGACCCAGAATCCCCGGGGTCCTCCTGGATCATAGAGGACAGCGGCAAAGAGGCTGCACAGTCCCTGGGGCAGTGATGGGATTGGCTTCTGTACCACGCAGGAGCCTCCAGGGTCACAGAGACAAGGGTGTGTGATAGAAAGTCCACAGGGAGAGGTCATAGAGACAAGGGTGTGTGAGGCTAGAGAGGCTGATTTCATTGCTCCCAGTGAGATATTTCCCCTAACTGCGTGTCTCAGGGACACAGGCTGAGCCGGGATCCCCATGGCCCCACCCAGAGCCAGGTCGGATTTTCTCCCTAGGGACGGAGCCTGGTGGGAAAGTGAAGATCGGGGCCTCGTCACCAGCATCGATAAATGTCACCTGCCCCCGGTCACAGTCCAGACAAACCCGGATCCTGCTGGGGGCCCGGCTGAGGGGCAGGGGGGTCTCAGGGGAGGTGAGAGCCCGGAACTGACCCCCCCACTGCCCCACAGCCCAGATCCCCCCCTCAGGGCTAAGGTTGATCATTCCCTTCCTCCCCACAGACTCTCTGGTCACCCCCACAGCCCAGTATCGCCCATCCCCCACCTCCACCTCCCAGCAATGTCTCCCCGAGGTGAATCCCTCACAGCCCAGCACACAGGGCTCAGTGTCAAATCTCTCAGGGTTGTTGGGCAGTCGCTGCCGCGTGTCTCCCCGTCTCACACTTTTCCGATCCTCAGACAGGACGAGTTTGGGATGAGCCGTGTCTGGATCCAGAGTCACATTCGCTGGGGAGAGAGAATCAGAGCGTTAGGGGCAGAGCTCGGCCCTGGGGGAGGCTGGGACCATTTCTCACACTCCCCAGCAGCCCCATCCTGGCTGGGACAGGCCTGGATCCCAGGGAGCTGCCTCTGTCCTGGGCACCTGAGACTGAGCAGAAATGTCACTGCAGCTCCTCAGGGTAGTGATCGATCTATCGGGGATCAATTTATAGAGTCTAGTCTAGACAAGATGAATTGATCCCCGAGCTCTCTCCCCATCAACTTCGGTCCCCCCCCCCCCCTGAGAGGTGGAAGCGGAGTCGATGGGGGAGGGGCAGCATCTCAGCTCAACCCCCCGCCGCCCCCTTAGCATAGACCAGGGCCTAGTGAGTTTCTCATTTGCTTCCAGAAGCTTCAGCTCCCTGCTCCCCGTGCTGGGGCTGCTCCATTCCCAGGGGCACAGACACAGCCAGGAAGGCGTCAGAAGCTTTTCTTGAGCAGGGAGCAGAGGAGGCCGGTACCAGCTTTATACCCCAGAGGGAAGTTCCCTCCCCTAATGCAGCCTCCACTCCCAGGCCGGGGAACAGAGAGGAAGATGCAGCACTGGGGAAGAGCTGCTTAACATCAGAGAGTAGGAGGTGGCATTGGGTGGGGGAGCCCCATCCCCAGCCCAGAGAGAAAAGAGGAGCTGCCAGTCTCACAGGGAGAGCGTCTCCCCAATCCAGGAAGCAGTGAGCAGCTCCAATGGGAGAGCCCAGCCCTGCCCACAGGAAAGGCAGGATGTTGGAGAAGAGCGATGGGGAGACCTCTCCACTAGGGTAAACCAGAAGGATGTGTCAGCTCTCAGGGCAGAGAGCTCTGTTCGGGTGCTGCTCAGCGAGTGTTTCTGTTCATCAGTGTGGGCATGAACTCAGCACTAAGGTTGGTGTCAGGAGTGTTTGTGTGATGTCAGTCTGGGATCTCCCCACGAGTTCTGCAACCTTGGTACAAGTTGCTGTGGGGGGCACGAGGTCTCACCACCTGTGGCCACACCCCCTCCATGCCCTGCCCCACTCCCCCTCATCCCGCTGAGGCCCTGCCCCCTGGCCAGGCTGAGAACTTGGCTGCTGTGGAGAGCTTCTAATCCATCTCTGCTGGGTGGGTTTCTGGGGGGCCTAAGAGCAGCCCCCAGCCCAGGTCCCCGCTCCCTGGAATGTGTGATGTTGGCTTGGGATCTCCCCAGGAGTTCCAGACCCTTGGTAGAAGTTGGGGGTGGGGCACGAGGTCCCACCACTGGTGGCCCCGCCCACTCTGTGGCCCTGCCCCATTACTCCTCTTCCCACCAAGCCCTGACCCCTGGCCAGGCTGGGAGTGTTGCCTGCTGGGGAGAGCCCTTGACCTTCCACCTGTCCTGGGTGGGTCTCTGGGGGGCCTGAGAGCAGCCCACGTCCCATATCCCTGCTCCCCGGGGTGCTGCACCCAGGGCAGGTGTAGGGTGCAGGGCTCCACAGTGCCACTTGGGCTCCCTCGGTGGGAGCCCGGCTCTGGTTTCTGGCCTGGCCAGGGGCAGGGTCTCGGGGGAAGAGGAGCAGGGGTGGGGTCGCTGAGAGGGGCCAGTGCTGGGAAGAGGCTGCAATCTCACCCTGTCTGTGTGCTCCGAGTGGTACCCCTCTTTTTCTCTCCAGTTCAGACAGCAGAGTGTCTGTAGGGGGAAAGGATAAGAGAGGTCAGATTTCAGGCTTCATATGTATAACAGTATCATCACTCTGATCTCCTAGATCTGTGTTTTCATCATGACACAGAAAGAGACGGAGACACTCTCAGGTATTTAATGTGAAAAGGTCTGAAACCTCTTTCCTCTCTCATTCAGGCATCTCCCAGCAATGGACCCAACATCCTTGTGAATTCCCAACTTGTCAAAAGACATGAAATTGTAGAAAAGACCCTTGGGTTCTGATTCTGTCATCCCAGATCTGCTTAGGTTTCATCAGGGGAAGTTTGAGTCACAAGGTTGAGGTCCCAGTTATGCTGGTACGCCCTCAAGGTGATATTGGACACTGGACTATGAACTATTTCTGAAAGAACTCTTTACAGCTAGAAAGCTTGCCATCTCTGCTATGAATCTGAACCTCGATGAATCAGACTCATGTCTGTGTGTATACTGATCTTTTAACCATACTCTCTCTCTTTTGTTTGTTAATAAAGTGTAGTTTCGTTAACAAGAAATGGCTGTAGCGTGTATTTGGGTAAGATCTGAAACATTTGTTAACCTGAGGCGTAATGTGTCCGATCCTTTGGGATTGGTAGAACCTTTTCTGTTATATGATGAAGTAAGATTTTCAGAAATCATTGTATTTGACATAAGGGAAATGTTTCCTTAAGTGACTTTGTTATTAAGTGATGTGTTCATAAGTTCCTCTGTGGGATAAAGAGATGTTTCAACCACACAATGTGCTTAAAGACACCAGACACCCACAATCAGGGCCGGCTCCAGGCACCAGCCTACCAAGCACGTGCTTGGGGCGGCACCTTGGGAGGGGGCGGCACTCGGGGTTTCTTTTTGTTTTTTTGTTTTGTTTGGCCAGGCGGCACTGGGGGGAGGCGGGGCTTAGGAGGCGTGGTGCCGTGTTCGGGGGGCAGGGACTTGGGCGGTGTTCGGCTGGGGCGGGGACTTGGGTGGCACGACGCAACACTTGAGGGGGCGGGGACTTGGGCGACGTGATGCTCGGGGCGGGACTTGGGCAAGGTGACGCTCGGGGGGTGGGACTTGGGCAATGTGATGCTCAGGGGGCGGGGACTTGGGCGGCATGACGCAACACTTGGGGGGCGGGGCCTTGGGCGACGTGACGCTCGGGGGCGGGGCCTTGGGCGACGGGATGCTTGGGGGGCGGGACTTGGGCGGGGCAATGCTCAGGGTGGGGACTGGGCAGGGCAATGCTCGGGGGCGGGGCTTGGGTGACGCTCGGGGGCTGGGCCTTTGGCGGCGTGACGCTCGGAGGGGGGCGGCGCTCCTTGTTTTTGCTTGGGGCGCCAAAAATGTTAGAGCCGGCCCTGCCCACAATGTGCTGCCCAGGAGCAGTTAGCAAAGTCCAAAAAATCCCATGTGGAGAAAAGGGTCAAAGTGACCCGTGCACGTCAGTGTGTAATGACTGGTAATGAACGAATCAGAAACGAGAATAACTTGAAAATAGCTTGGACAGCAAAAGCCCTGCCAATTAGAAGATACTTACAATGCATAACACACATGCATGTGTAGTGTTTGAGTTATACAGGATACTTCCTATTAATAAAATTCAAAGGGGATTGGAAAAGAACTAATAAATATATACTCTGGATGTGTATAATATGTCAGACATTGTAAGGAGCATCATAGGAGAAATGCATCATGACCTGCCTATGCCACAGGAGAAGATAACTGGGCAGTATTTCTTTCAGTATGTCGGTCTTTTCTTACTTTAACAGTAATTGTAATGGCAAGCCATGCTTTTGGAACAAATAACGGGTTGAATTAATCAGTCTGAGTGTCTTGGATCCTAAGTGTGTGGCATTCTCATCCAAACATTAAATGGTAGCATAATGTAATTATGAACCAATTGACCAGCGCCATTCTCTTTGCACAGCCTCAGACACTTATCCCAGTTTCCCCTCCTAGATCCGTTCTAGGTACCTTTGAACTTCCTCAGAGCCTCCAGTAGCGCAATAGTTTTCTGGGAGAAACCACTGACTTGCTCTCCCAGTTCAGGAGAAATCTCCTCTGGCTGCTGCAACTTCCTCTTCTCACACCTGGAGAGAAACAATGTCATGTGATGACAGTTCATAGTGAGACTCATTCTAAGTGGTTGCTAGGGAGTCGCTGCTCCAATGGGCCTGGAGTTAGAATTCTTCTGCTTCTCCCAGCTGCAGAAATCTGGCCCCTAGGAACTAGACTGAGGCACCAACTCCCACCTCCCCAGATCATTCCACACAGGTCTCCAAACGGTCCTCAGGCGGGAAAGACTCTTGACCACTGCTGGCCTGAGCTGAATGGTAACCAGGGCCCCAGCAGTGACAGGCCTATATTCCATCTCCACTATCCTGAGGAGGCCAGTCCCCCAGGGAGGTGACATCTCTAGGAAATACTTGAGGTCAGTCCTTCCCACTGCATGGAGAATCCCAGAGTTTTCTGTGCAAGGGTGAGAACCTCAGGATGAAGTTGATCAGAGAGATTTGTATCTAGAATGTGACCTTCCCCACACATTTTGCTGTAAAGCCCTGGGGAGATGCAGTGCTAACATCACCATTAAGCTCTTTCCCAGTATTGTGAAGTGCGAGGGGGATCGAGAGGGAGCTACGTACCTGCTCAAGGTGCTTCTGACATCCTAGAGGGAAGGAGAGGGAGAGAGAGAGAGAGGAAAGACTGTCAGTTCCATTTGACTCACACAGGGGATCCCAGGGAAAGGATTTTGCAAATATGGGGAAGAGAGGCCCTGCCCTGATCCCAGGGCCATGGATTCCCTGACCTAATGGGGCTTTTCCATCTCTGATATCTCTGTCTGTAACTCTGGAAAGAACAATAGTCACTCACATGTCAGCAACGCACACGCCGACTTACACTCAGATCTCTGACCGCTGGCTCCAGTGCTTATGATTCAGGAGCCCTCCCTTCCCTGTGTGGGGATCTGGGATGTTTCTAACCACAGGTGCTGGCTTCTAATTGTCCCTGGAGGTGCTCAACCCCAGTCCCTGCCCCGACTCCGCCCCTTCCCCAATGCCACACCTCCACCCTCCCTCTTATCACTGAGGCAGATGGGAAGTGCTGCGAGGGAGGGGGAGGAGTTGATCGGTGGGCATGAGGCACTGGGGGTAGAGGGCGGAGCTTTCTGCCAATGGGTGCTAAGCACCTACTAATTTTTTTCCATGGGTGCTTTGGCATTTAAGCACCAATGGAACCGGCGCCTCTGTTTCTCCCTGTCTCACCTGCAGGAATTCACTCGCTGGCTTCTGACACTTCCCCTCCAGCTCACTGATCAGCTCACTGAGATGTGAAATCTGCTCGGAGAGTTTATTGACATTTTCATTCCGGATCCTCACTATCTCCTCGTCCAGCTTCTCCAGTTGGGCCAGCAGGAGTCGCTCTTGTTCCTTCAGGAACTGCCGCAGTTGCTGAAATTCAGACACAATCTTCTGCCTCTCGGTTTGTGTTTGTTTCTGTATGAAAATAGGGAAAGGGCTGGTCAGGGACATGGATGGAGCCTGGGGTCCTTTCACAGAGAGCTGAGTGTGCAGGAGGGAGATTTCTGACATTTGACTTTACCCTAGGGAGAGGATTCTCTCACAGCTTCCCCTTCAGCCCCTGTATCTCTGAAAGGGAGGTTTCCATATCTGTCATGTTAATATATTATGTCATTCATGGCCTCTGGGAATTCAGACCCAGAGCAGCAGGAGGCAGGACTCAGCACTACACTGACAGAGACACCAGGGGAGAAAAAAGAAACAAACATGTTAATGCACGAAATGACCAGACCCAGTGGACAGCACCTCACGGGGACATTCAGTTCACTTGGGGGGGATTTCCGGGCAAGTCACAAGAGCTAGACATTAACTGATCAGCTGAAATGGAAACTTAGGGCTTGTCTATGCACCAATCTAACCCAGGAATCCATAGTCAAGGAGAAAGACGCACAAGCCCACGTTCACCAAGGCCACACAGGAATCTGCCTCCAAACAGACCTCCCACTGCCAGGCCCTGCTGCTTCATAACAACAGGCACCTACCAGATACTCCTGGCTTTTCCCCTCTCCAGTCACTTTCAATCCCAGCAGCTTTTCTCGCTCTGCCCTCAGAGTCTTCAATTGGGTCTGGATTTTTGGCTGAAGAAACAGAAAGGATTTGGGAACTTGAATTTGAATGGTTGAGAGGGGTGTGGAGCTTTTCGTTTTTTCATCCAAGATGACTGTTGGTCCTAATCACTTTGTGATATTAGGGCCACCAAGGAGATGAAACCTTATCAGTGCAGACTGGGAGTGTGTCATTATCAGACTCGTTACCAATTCAGAGTCAGTCTTTTTTAGTAATTAGACAGAGATCTCAATTATAACCAAGCTTTATTGGTATTTGTGAATTGATGAGTGGTACAGAGCATAACAGGACATTGGAGTCACATGGGGGTGAATCAATAAATCTGTTTTTGAGGTTTAATGAACAAAGTGATACAAATCCCAGAAGCCACCAGGGTTTCAATATGGGCTGGGATTTCAGCCCTGAAGCCCTGGGGACTTCACTGGTTGGGCAGAGCTGGTCTAAACACCGGGGCAAACCCCATGAGACGTCGGGAGGCCATTCGTTTGGTTGGAAGCTGCACAATCCCAGTTTTGTAGAGCACTATTCATGTCTGGTAGGGACCCAGCACTGGGTGTGGCTTCGTCCGGTGAAAAAGAGGGAAGGGGAGACCGAGGATGGAGGGTGGGGGCAGGGGTGTGAGTGGCACTTCAGTGCAGAATGATGCAGGTGGGGTGGAGCTGACAAAGGCGGGGGAGGGCCCAAGCAGGCTGAGCGATTCAGGTGCGGGAGGCCCCCATGCAGGCAGGCATGGGCATATCCTATATTCTGGGGATGCCTCAGGGCCCCTCCTAATGAGGCAGATTTGTATAAGGAATTGTTGGGATTTGCCCCAGTGCTGCCCTAAACCCTTTCCGTGGCAATGCCCTCTGGGTAGGTCCCCACTGTCCCATTCCCTGGTAAAGATCCCGGAAGCAGTGCATTCTGGGAGATTTCTAAAGGCTGCCTGGTGGGACAAACAGAACAGCTCTGGCTGGTCCTTGCCTACATACACATCAGAGCAGGTCAGACTGGCACCGGTCAGCTCCAGCCTGGGGTTAGTTTTGCTACAATCCAGTGTAATCCCAGTGGTACTTGGCATGGACCTGAGCTGTCTAGAGCCCTTTTGTGTGTGGACTGAAGGTGCTTGGGGTCCCACACAGTGTTTAGCCCAGTGATCTCCTCTCGTGCAAACCGGTAGCATCTAAGTTTAACCCTTCATGGAGCAACACAGGAGTTCAGATTCCCCGTGGGAAACCTCGTCTCCCTGGTAAGTCTGGGGCTTTTCTCAAGGAGTCTTTTTCTCCTACTGTCCACGTCATCACTGCTCCGTGCTCCTGAGGGGGACAGTGTAGCCTAGTGGTTAGGGCACTGGTGCTTGGACATGGAAAAATGGGGGTTTATACCCAGCTCTGACACTGACCTACTGAGTGACCTTGGATAAGTCACTTCCCCTCTTTGTGCCTCAATTTCCCCTCCCACCTTTTGTCTCTCTTGTACAGTTAGACCAGGGGGTGGAACAACATGGGAGGGGGAGGGTCCAGCCTCCTCAGTCAGGAGATCACGGGACGAGCAGGATGGGCCTATGGCCGGATGTAGCCCACAGGCTGCAGTTTGCCCAACTCTGAGTTAGACTGTAAATGGCTCAGGGCAGGGATTGTCTCTCACTGGGTTTTCTACAGGGCCCCCCACAATTGAGGTCAGATCTCATCTGGGGGCTGTAGGGGCTGCTGGGATGCCAATAACAATAATAAACACTGTGACACAGTCAGTAACAACAGCCACAGCTTGTAACTCCCCCTTCTCCGGTCTGAAGGCAGCGCTCCCACATAGACTGGCCTGCAGCTCTTGTGAATCAAACCTCACTGGGCATTTAATGACTTCCGGTCTGCAGAGAGTTCCCTTAATTCACTGGTGGGAGCTGGGTTTGAAAAGGTTTCAGCTGCTCAGAGAAAACTTTCCCACATCAGACAATTTTTAAATCGTTCTCTTGCCTTTCTTGCCAGGCTGGAGTATCATTAATTTGTACAGCCTCTTTCATGCAATGAAGGCTACACACAGCTGAGTGACACAGATACACTAGTATCAGGAAACTTGTGATGCTATTAATTTTGGATTTGAATTACAGGTTATTATCCATTAGACAGGACAGCAGTTCCCTACCTTGTACTCCTGGGCCGCCTTCTGTATGGGAACCACCATGTGAGCGCGGTGAGCCCGGGATCTGTCGCACACCACACAGATAGGAGTTTGATCCTCTTCACAGAACAGTTCTAGAGCCTCCTGGTGTTTCCCACAAACCCCGTCCCCTCCTGTTCCCTTTGCTGCCTGTAAACTCAGTTGCTTGGCGATTTCTACCATGTTTGCCAGCTGCCTGTTGGGCCTGAGGTTTCCCTGTTGCACAGTTTGTCTGCCCTGAGGGCAGGAGGCGGCTGTAGCGGATCCATCCCAGCACTGGCTGATGCAGGCTCGGCAGAGATTGTGCCCACACTCCAGGATGACAGGTTCTGTGAAATACTCCAGACAGACAGGACATGTCGCTTCCTTCTGGAGACTTTCCACGGGGTTCTCTGCAGCCATGGCTCCCTCTGGGCAGTTTGTAACAGTTTTTGCTTCAAATTCCTGAATTCACACTATGCCCCGCCTGCAGCAGCAAGGGGGTGTTTCCCTTCTTGGAACTGACTCCTGCTCTCTGTTCAGTTGGAAGGGGCCTATCTGTAAAATTACAGCCCTGGAGGTTGTGGTGAAAAATTTACCACTAGGGCTCTCGTCTGGCAATCAGCCCCTGTGCTGGTGGGGAGGGTCACTGGGGCTTCATATGGACGTCAGCTCTCCCTGTGAGGATGAGCCTGCAGGAGCAGGGTCTGTGTGTCTAAGGAGCGATAGTCAGAATTGGTGGGATACTTTCTTGTTTTATACTATATAATTTTGATACATAATGCTCATTTTAAGCAATTTTTATATTTATTGTAAACTTTCACAGTTGCACAAAAATCCCGGTTTCAGCATTTCATCCCAATTGTTACCAGTTTAAATGTTCACAGCTCTGGGAAATTGTGGGGGGGATCAGAGAATATTTCTGTCAGACCAGAACTATTTAATGACACTGGACACTGAGATTCAAAAAGTTGAAGCTTTAGAACTGTTAAAATTGTCTGTGAGCAGGTAAATCTCCTCCCTCCCCCAGGGCAATAACCCAATTCCTCCCACCCACCACACGGACTGAGGCTGAAAGCAGGGCCGGTGCAACCATTTAGGCCAATTAGGCGGCCGCCTAGGGCGCCTAGTGGTTGGGGGTGTGTAAAAGCTGCTCAGACGAGGAGGTGGAATGGAGGTGAGCTGGGTGGGGGAGCGCGCGGGGAGGGCTGCCTGCAGTAATAGGGGAGGGATGCACAGAGGAACTGCTCCCAGCCCCAGATCACCACCACTCTGCCTCCCTTCACGATGCGGCGTGCTCAGCGGAGGAGGCGGAGCCGAGGTGAACTGGGGCAAGCTCCCCTGGCGGGGTTAGCTGCTGCGGGGGGTAGCTGCAGAGGGGGGCACCCTGGGTAGGGTGCATTGGTTAGCTGCAGCGGGGACGGGGTTAGCGGAGGGTGGGGGCAAGGTGGAAGTTCGCCTAGGGTGCGAAACTTACTTGCACCGGCCCTGGCTGAAAGTCCATCTGATGGGAGCTCAGGGGCCTGTGGAATGTGCTGGGATCTCAGCCTGGGCCCTAGTGGGGCAGGTGACCCTGTAACACAACCACACCCAGCAAGGCCTGCCCCCATTTTCTCCCTGTTTGTCAGTCCCAGCAGAGAGGCCAGGGACTCAGTGCTGTACTGAGACCAAGCTCCTCCCCACCAGGTGAGGGCTGGGGCCCAATGGCCGAGGGCAGCGGGTGTGAGGGGAGCTGGCAAGAGGGGTCCTGCACTGCACAGGGTGTGGGACAAACAGAGGGGTCCCTGGTCCAGTGCAGGGTGCGCTGGCCAAGAGAGCAGCCGTCACACCTGTTCTTAGCCTGGCGGCTCCTGCTTCTGTTTCCCTGCACAGTCTCCCCAGCTCTCGGGGACTCCTGGCTCTCTGCAGATGGCAGTGGGTGTGGGGGAGCTGGTGCAGGGGCTCCTGCGCTGTACAGGGGATGGGCTAACCAGAGATCTCCTGTCCCCAAGGCTCTCAGGCCACTTGTCCAGCCTGGCTGCAGGAGGGGATCTGGGGACAGACAGAGGGGGCCTGGGAAAGTCTGGGGGGGCAGACACCTGGGAGCAGACACTGAAATCCAGCGGTGGTGAGAAAGGCAAAGGGGCAGGTGCTCAGGGCTGTGTCCTTTAGATATTCACAGCTCATGTCAGTGAAGATGCTGATTGGATACTCACTGGGGGTTGAACCATCAAAATTATAATTCAAAGTACAATGGATCTTAGTACTTGGTGTCAAACAATGACTGAGAAACTGTCACCAGCCACTTCCCTAGAGATGCCGATAACCTGAGTGTTAATAAAATTCTTTTGCAAGCAGAGACCCCAAGGCACAAGAAGATCCCACGCCCTGATCTGGTGCCTCTTGAAAGGAGAGGAAAGATTCCCACTCACATAAAAGGCTTTTGGATCAATCTCTGAGTGACTTGGTCAGACACCCTGAGTGCCAGTCACTGCACCCCAAAACTGGGTTCTCTGCACATGCAGTGCAGGGGGGTTGGGGAGGTGAAATCCACCCCCATTCTGGGGGCAGGACATAGGGCCCCAGCACAGCACAGCCTGTGCACCCTAAAGTCAGCCCCTCCCCCAGCCTGTGCAGGGGTGGGGCCACTGAGAGGGGCTGGCACTGTGAAGGAGCTGGCACCGCGGGCAGGGGCTGTTCCTCATGGGGAGGAGCTGATCAGCTGCCCTGCCCTGCCCTGCACAACCACTGCCTGTGACACTCCGCGCATGCTCAAGGCTTGCAGTGGCCTCCTGCCCCCAAACTGTGCCCATGTAAAAAATGGGCAGAGCTCAGTGGCCTTACCACCATGGCCCCTGGTCTACCCTGTTCCAGTGCCCCTGGATCACCTCACTGCTAAATGGGCTAGTTTTAGGGCTTTGTGTCCTGGCCACTGTCGCTTTGGTTGGTAACTTTAGCTACAATCCCAGGGAGATGTTTGCACTGGAATTTTCTCCTAATTTAAAGACAATCTTCTCCTAAAATCTCACCCTGTCTGAATGGTCCTAGGGATTTCCCCTTTTTCTCTCCAGTTCTGACAGCTGGCGATCTCTGTATGGGAAACTAGACTTGGGGGAAAGCAGCATCTCAGCGGTTATATCCGCGTGCTGTATCCTCCATAATATTTGTCAAGGGAAGGGTGAAAGATTCAGTCAGGCATGGACCTCCGAGGTTCAATGCCTGGAGGCTGAATTTGCACAGCCAGAGAGCAGGGATACTAGAGAGGCCCAGCACAGGGCTGCAAGGATTAGGGATGCCTTGAGGGAGGAATTTGAGGCTGAAAAGCAACAGTAATGTTTGGTACCTTGCATGGGAGTAAAGTGCAGTGGTTATAATGTTAGTAGGAATGTGTGTTTCCTAAGCTGATTTGCAGTGCCTGTTTCTTTCCTGGGCTAAAGTATCTTTGACTTTCTGCGATAATAAAGACTGTTTTCAAAGCCAAGAATTTATTTATTGAAAAAAAAATTATTTTACTGACAGACACACAACATTTTGGTATCCTAAAAGGGCAGGGGGGTGGGGTGGGGAACTGTACAGGTCACAGGTGTCCTGTCTGGAGTGCTGTGCAATGACTGCTGCACTTCAGGATGCCTATACTGCATGGTGATGGGGGTTGAGTGCAGAGGGTAAGGGTCGTAGTTCTCAGGGCTGGTTGGTGAACGTACAGGTGTTGGAGGCAGCTGCTGGTGGTGGTAAGAACCTGGATGCTGGGGAACAGTGATTTCCCCAAACCCCCCCTGCATTGCCCCAAACCCCCCCCCCCCCCAGTTTGGTGAGCTAGTTACATACCAATTTAGTGACTGTTTGGAAATCTGAATATAAACTGAAACATTAATGCACACTTTAAAAGCTTATAGAGTGTATGATAAAATATGTGTATCTGAAAAAATGCAATAGATTTGAAAAGTATGAACATAGACTAGCTTCCTTGCTTCCTTATACAGCTGTTGTTTTTTATGATGTCAGTGCGTTCATTTTGGTGATGTTGGCCAACCTAATAATTTCAAATGATGGTTTGTAAGCAAAGTCTAAATGAGCTCTCCCTGACAGCGAGTGATGAGCTGGGGCTGCGGGGAAAAGCTTCAGGGCCAGATTATATTTACATTCACACCTAATCTACCTAGGTATCCAGCAAACAGAGCTGTGTTGTCCAAGTGATAGATTTTGGCTGGGGTTGGGTTACAAACCACTTGAATGTGGGGGAAATGGGGGATGAAATGTTTTTTTTATTGTATGAGTAAGGGGCAGTAGAACTGTACTTAGTCTGTGATGATTTGAAGGCATCAAGAGAGAGGGTGGGGACCTGTCCCTCTCCACTGTTTAAAAGGAGAGCTGATTAGGCTCCATAGATAGTCTTTTGTTCTGTGTAAAGGTGGGTGTCCGGGGCTCAACCCTCCCTGGGGAGGAGGGGAGCCACACCGGCCTGTTGTTCTTACTCGGGTCCTGCCCTGTTTCTTCAAGGCCGAGCAACAATACAAAAAGACAGTTAGGGCTCAGGCCTTCTGCTGCAAGGCTGAGCACTGGGGTGAGGGGGGAAGACTGCCACCCGCGAGTGGGGTGGCAGGGGGGACGCAGGCCCACCCACTCCACTGCGTCCCAGCCTGGGGCCCTAGACAGCGGCTACCACCACTGACGGTCAGTGGGGATCCTGACCGCAACACACTTACATGGGCGTTGGTTAATCTGCAGCCTGACTGGGGTCGGCTGCCCCCGGGCCACTTCCATTTCCCCCCTCGGGGCCTACCTGGTCCGGGGTGTCTGCTCCCGGGAAGTCCAACAGCATGGGCTCCTCGCAGCCTGGGCTGGGGGGTAGATCCGGCAGTTCCTCGGGGAAGTCCAGCCAGTTCTGCTCCGGGGGTTCCTCGGGGTAACAGCAAGGGAGAGGTGAAGTCTCCGGCGGTTCCGCCTCGTAGGTAGCACGGGGAAGCTCCAGCGGGTCCTCCCAGTAGCGAGTGAGGGGAAGCTCCAGCCAGTCCGGGCAACTGCTCTGGGCTGCAGCAGCTTCCCAGTCCCGAGCCCTCTCGGGCATGTCTGCTCCCGACGGTGGCTGGGCTCCGACTGAGCTCTGGTGGCCGGCTTTTATGCTTCCGGTTCGCCACCTGACCCTCTGAGGGGCGGGCTCACTGTTCTGGAGCCCCGCCCCTTCTGGTGTCTGGGGCTCAACCCTCCCTGGGGAGGAGGGGAGCCACACCAGCCTGTTACATTCTGTTAAGTGACCACTGCAGCTGAAATCACTGACAATCAGGTCTAAGTGCTTAGTCCTGTTGTGGGGACAGTGTTCCTGTGGGTACAAGGTTTTTGTGTAAGAGACAGCCCAGACTGCACTAGCAGTGAGGTTCCCCCACTGAGAGCTCAGCTGAAATCACTGAGAGCTGGTGGAACCTCAAGAGACCAACTCACAGAGGTCAAAGTGGCAGGTGGCAGCAGAAGGTGATTGCGCAGGGCCATTGGCAACAGAGCGGTGGAGTGAACCGTGGCACAACAAACAGCCGTGGCCAGAGCAAACAGTGAGCAGCTGGAGGAACATGTAAAGTGCCTTCTTGTCCTCCACCTGGAAGGTGTACTCATGTGAAAGCACCTCTGAACTCTGAGTCTCCACTGACTAAAGACAACACTGGAGAGCGGGGTGCCGTGGAGGGATAAGCGAGGGGCACATTAAATAAACATTTGTTTGTTGGACTATATTTTAGTCACTTTGCTCCAGAATGCTAGATTTGTGACTGGGAATGGAAGCTTATATAAATATGTTTCCTAGTAGGCCAAGATTTTTAAAATGCATTATTTGCCAAGGTCGTTATCTCATTGTTGCTATCTTGAGAGGTCATTATGTTGGGGAGTTTCTGTACTAAACATTTTTATTATTATAATTAATTTTTACATAAGAATGGTCATACTGGGTCAGACCAATGGTCCATATAGCCCAGTATCCTGTCTTCCAACAGTGGTCAAGGCCAGGTGCTTCAGGGGGAATGAACACAACAAGTAATCATCAAGTGACCATCCCCTGTTGCCCATTCCCAGCTTCTGGCAAACAGGCTAGGGACACTCAGAGCATGGTGTTGCATCCCTCCCATCCTGGCGAATAGTCACTAATGGACCTATTCTCCAGGAATTTATCTAGTTCTTTTTTGAATCCTGTTATAGTTTTAGTCTTCACAGCATCCTCTGGCAAAGAGTTCCCTGGGTTGACTTTATATTGTATGAAGAAGTACTTCCTTTTGTTTTTTTAAAACCTGCTGCCTATTAATTTCATTGGGTGACTGCTAGTTCTTGTGTTATGTGAAGGATTAAATAACATTTCCTTATTCACTTTCTTCGCACCAGTCAAGATTTTATAGACCTCTATCATATCCCCCTTAGTCATCTCTTTTCTAAGCTGAAAATTCCCAGTCATTTTAATCTCTCCTCCTGTTTCATATCCCTGATCATTTTAGTTGCACATCTCTGTACCTTTTCCAATTCCAATATATCTCTTTTGGGATGGGGTGACTAGATCTGCACACACTATTCAAGGTGTGCACATACCATGGATTTATAGAGAGGCAATATGATATTTTCTGTCTTAGTATCTATCCCTTTCTTAATGATTCCCAACATTCTGTTTGCTTTTTTGACAGCTGCTGCACATTGAGTGGATGTTTTCAGAGAACTATCCACAATGTCTCCAAGATCTCTTTCTTTAGTGGTAACAGTTAATTCAGATGCCATCATTTTGTATGTATAGTTGAGATTGTTTTCCAATGTGCATTACTTTGCATTTATCAACATTGAATTTCATTTGCCATTTTGTTGCCCAGTCACCCTGTTTTGTGAGATCCCTTTGTAACTCTTCACAGTCTGCCTGGGACTTAACTATCTTGAATAGTTTTGTATCATCTGCAAATTTTGCCACCTCACTGTTTACCCATTTTTCCAGATGAATATGTTGAATAGGACTGGTCCCAGTACTGACCCCTCAAGGATACCACTATTTATCTCTCTCCATTCTGAAAACTGATAATTTATTCCTACCCTTTGTTTCCGATCTTTTAACCAGTTATTGATCCATAAGAAAACTTCCCTCTTATCCCATGATGGCTTACTTTTCAAAAGTCAATTTAAATTAATGTTTTTTAACTTATATATTTTTAGAAATCTAGACATGTTATGCGTTTTGGTGTAACTTGCATTATTCTTATGTTAAATTTGCATCATCCTAACAAAACATTTACTTTATTCATATTGCTTTTATATATCTCATTGGTCCTGACACCCGTCCTGTAAATTCGAACCCCCGCCCAATTTCAATTCCTGGGGAAACCACTGAGTAGAGCTGTGAGTGGCTGGCAAGGCATCTGGTGCCAGAGCAAATGCCTGGACAGTGGACCAAGCAAGATGCACCCCCTGTCCCCCACCAGGGTGAGAGGCGAACTCTGCAGATGCACCTCTACATTCTGCGTCTTCAATGTGAGTGCTGCAGAGGTAGAAGGGGTGGGCATGTTAAAGGAACTTTTGGTTGCTTGAATTAAAACATGAGACAAAAGGTCACTGCCCAATGTATTTCAGGGTGGTTTTTTGCTCATGGTTTTATGTTTATTAATCCAGCTTGCAGCGTTTCCCCCAAAAGAATGCCGTGTGATTTCTCTCCTTTCATTAAAAGTTTCTTTTCTACACTCAGACTCCGTGGTTGCGAGAGGGGAAGTATTGCCTCTAGAGGTGCCCAGGTGTGTGTGTAATTTTCTCAGGTTAGTGGGTGGGGCTGGAGCCGGTTCTGTTGTACTGTTGAAAAGGAACTCCTAGATCAGTGGTTCCCAAACTGGGCTTCGTGAACCGCCGGGGCAAACCTTGAGCTGAAGGGTGATTTTATAGTAAATCTTCTAAGATTTATGTCATCGCAATCTAAAGGTCACAGCCAAGCCCCTTCAAAACATGAGCTAAGAGCTAGAAAGAAGAGTTTAGGTTTTAATTGTGTAAAACTCCAACCACAAAAGGTAAAGTAACAATCCAACCCATTCCCCACCCCAGTCCCCCACCCTGTTCCAGCTGCCCCAGTCTCTTCCTGTCATTTTGTCTCCTTGGGCCAATACCGAGTTCATTATCACTGTGTTAACTGGGTCTGCTGGGGGGAAATACAAACAAGGGCTCCATGTTTGGGTTTTGTCTGACTCTGGGCAGAGAAGTATCAGGCCGGAGAAAAGGGACAATGGGGACTGCTCTGCACACAAATCTGGACGTGCTCAAGTCCACAGTTAGCAGCAATTGCTCCTCTGCACGGGCTCTTTGCTGCTGGAGCTCCCTGCAAATGTTTCCCACCAACGCATTTGACTCCACAGGTCTAGATTCTGACTCGGGTTGTACCATTGCTCCTTTGACCTGAGCAGTTTGCCAGTGTTTGGGGCCTTACTAGGTTCTTCCATTGGCAGGAGAAATTTATTATAGGAGTCAGGTATTTCTTTGGTGCAATCTTTATTATTTACAAACAATATCCACACATTCCTGTGTGCTGAACACAGTACAAACAAACAGCAGCCAGCAGTTTCTTTACTCAGAACTCCATGTCTGCCTCTCTGGGGAACTCTGTGCCTGAAGCAAGCTCTATCACTCAGTTTCCTGCTGGGATCACCCTCAGGACTGGTTCTCTTGGCTTTCTGCCTCACGCACACCAAGCTGCCAGCCAGTCCCTCAGCCCCTGTGTTTTCAGCCAGCTCCAGGGAAACCCCTCTTAGGCCTGCTCTACACTTAACACTTAGATCAACCTGGGGATGTTATTCAGGGCTGTGAAACTTTGTGTGCTCTGAGTGCCACAGCTAGATCGACCTAACCCCCGTTGCAAACCATGGAATTCTGCTGGTGACTGTTATATCCTTGGGGCAGCCGGTGTAGGAAGCAATCACTTGAGGCCAGAGAGCAGGCAGCTAACCAAAACCTCCATTTTATTTACATATATACAGAGAGCTCCTCAACCGGTTGAAACCGGTTGAGCTAACCCATAATAATCTAACTCAGTTGCCATAGCAACAAAACCATGACAACCAAATACACAACATATTCCTCCCCCCCTAATAAGAACATCCCCTAAATAAAACACACACTAGACTAGAGAAGGAGGGTAGACTGCCTCCATTCCCGGCTAAACCCTGGGGATTATTTTGCCCCATAACCGTGGGTTCGCCCTAGCTAAAGATCCAGCCGATGAGGAGGTCTTCTGTCTCTAGGTGGATTACGGCGAACTACTGGTGTTGTTGCACCCGAAAGCACTAGGGGCTCAGGGTCCGCAGCACGAACAGGTGAGGAGTGGGTATCAGCTCGTGCTGGGCAAAGGGGTATCTCAGCTGCCGGCAGTAATGGAGGAGAACAGTCAGAAACAGGTGACTCGTGATTCGATCCCTCACCAGAAGAGGTGAAGTCAGACCCCTCAACTGCAGATGGGTCCTGAGGACTGGCATGACCTGGCAACAGCTGATCTACATGTCGCCGCCAGGTAAGATTCTCTGCAGTCCGGACTGTGTAGGAAACAGGTCCTGTTTGAGTGATGACTGTGGCCGGAACCCATTTAGCTCTGGAAGTATAATTCCGAGCCAAAACTGGCTGTCCCGGGCTAAAGGTTCGGTCTTTTGCTCTGGGTGCCCGTCTGATGACTTGATATTGCTGCTGATGTTGCACAATTTGTCGGGGTTCAGAAGGTTTCAGCAGATCAAAGCAAGTGCGCAGCTGTCGTCCCATCATTAGAAAGGCCGGAGATGCGTGGGTCGTAGCATGAGGTGTGTTTCTGTAGGAAAGTAAAAAGGTATCAGTCGCTTTTGAATGGAGTGATGTCCCCTTGCTGATTTCAAAGCGTTTTTCATTGTCTGCACAAATCTTTCAGCTAATCCGTTGGTGGACGGATGATATGGTGCTGACGTGATGTGGTGTATCCCATTTGCTTTCATAAAATTTTGAAACTCCTGAGAAACGAACTGCGTCCGTTGTCGCCACAAGTTGTTCTGGCAGACCAAAGCGACTAAAGAGTCCTCGTAGTTTTTGGATAGTACTCTCTGCAGAAGTGGACTGCATTATAGAGACTTCTGGCCATTTAGAATGGGCATCTATTGCCACCAAGAACATGCTTCCTTCAAGGGGCCAGCAAAGTCAACGTGAATACGTTGCCATGGGTTTTCAGGCCAGTCCCATGGGTGTAGGGGTGCCCACTGGGGTGCATTCCTCACACCCTGACATGACATACAAGCTTTGCCTTCTCTTCAATAGCGCTGTCCAGTCCAGGCCACCAAAAATAGCTTCGTGCAATTTCCTTCATGCGCACTATTCCACAGTGACCGGAATGTAGCTGTTCTAACATCTGTGATCTCAGTGGTGGTGGAATAATGACACGTCTCCCCCACAACAAACAACCAGATTGGACCGATAACTCCGTCCGCTTGGACATGTAGGGAACAAGGTCGGATGAGACCGGAGAGGTTTGTCGAGATGTTCCATGCATCACCAGGTCCATAACGTGGGACAATACTGGGTCAACGCGAGTTGCCTTCTTTATCTGAGTAGCAGTGATGGGTGTATTCTCTACCTGTTCAAAGTAGAAGATTTCCTTGTGGGCACTATCGTGGTGTTTGACCGGCAAAGGCAACCTTGAGAGGCCATCTGCATTGCCGTAGAGTGGATTTCCGATATTTGATTTCATATGTGTGTGCTGAAAGTAACAATGCCCAACGTTGCATACGACTAGCAGCTAATGGGGAATGCCTGTGTAAGGTCCAAAATTGATGTCAGAGGTCGATGGTCTGTGAGAAGAGTAAATTTTCGCCCAAACAGGTACTGATGAAACTTCCGAATTCCAAAACAATTCCTAATGCCTCACATTCGATTTGGGCGTAGTTAGTTTCTGCTTTGCTTAGAGTGCGTGAAGCAAAAGCAATAGGTTTCTCTTCTCCTGAAGGCATAATATGTGACACGACTGCTCCCACTCCATAAGGGAGGCATCGCAGGCCAATTGCAGTGGTAAGGATGGATCAAAGTGCGTTAGAACTTCAGAATTTAGCAATGCATCCTTAGCTTTGTTAAACGCAACATCACAGGCTTCAGTCCACTTCCAGGCCTTGTTCTGCCCAAGGAGCTCATGAAGTGGTTTTAGCAGTGTGGCTAACTGTGAGATGAACTTTCCATAATAGTTCAGGAGTCCTAGAAACGAGCGCAGCTGGCTTACATTTCGAGGTGGGGAGCCTCCACAATAGCTTTAACTTTTGCAGGGGCCTTATGAAGACCTGCAGAATCAATGATGTGTCCCAAATATTCAACAGAGGGCTTGAAGAATTCACACTTGTCTTTGCGAACTCGTAGGCCATACTCTTCCAGTCTTTGTAGGGTAGCCTCTAAATTCTTTAAGTGATCCTCTTCATTTCTTCCAGTGACCAGGATATCATCCAGATAGCACTGAACTCCTGACAAGCCACACAAGATCTGGTCCATAGCCCTCTGGAACAGGGCGGAGCAGATGTTATTCGAAGGGTAGACGACAGTATCGATAAAGCCCCTTATGAGTCACAATAGTCAACAGCTCTTGGGACTTTTCATCGGCGATGCATCTGTAAATATGCTTGACTCAGATCAATCTTACTGAACTTTTGTCCCCAGCCAGGCCTGCGAAGAGGTCATCGATGCGGGAAGTGGGTATTGCTCTGCACACAACACTGGGTTGACAGTGACTTTAAAATCACCGCAAATCGGAGAGAGCCATCTTTCTTCACGATTGGAGCGATAGGAGTGGCCCATGAGCTATGGGTAACTGGTATTAGGACTCCATTGGTGACCAGGCGCTCCAGGTCTGCTTCAACTTTTGGCCTGATGGCATATGGCACAGTTCGGGCTTTCAGATATTTTGGTGGACTGCCAGGTTTAATGTTCAATGTCACAGTGATTCCCTTCATACTTCCCAAATCATCTCCAAAAACAGCAGCATGTTTCCTTAGTATAGGGTTAGACTGGTTTCTTCTTTAGTCATCCGGTGCACTTCTGCCCAGTTCAGTTGAATCTTCCCAAGCCAAGACCTACCCATTAAGGCTGGGTAGTTACCTCTCACCACAAACAGTGGCAATTTAGCCACCTGTCCATTGAGCTCCACCTTAACATCAATAGTGCCCAGCATAGGCACAGCTTCTCCCGTATCGTCTTCAGAACAGTTTTTGTTGCCTTAAGCGGAAGATGCTGTAGCTTTTCTTTATACACAGTCTCGGAGATCAGTGAGACGGCTGCACCGGTGTCCAGTTCCATGCGTATCGTTTGCCATCCAATAACGGGTTACCCAGTATTCATGTGAGCCCATTGCCAAAGACAAAACATGCAGTGGCACTTCCTCTTGCGATGAGGTGTCACCTTGATCATCCTGAGTCTGCTCTAGGGTATGCAGGGTTCCTCTTTTTGTCGGCCAGACCACAGGCCTCTTTTTCTTTTGTTTACAGGCACACTCAATGTGTCCCTTTTTGCCACAGTGTCGACACACCAGGTCCTTACACCAGCATTCTGATGCCTGGTGACCCGGCTTACCACAGCGGTAACATTCTTGACTCTGCACAGTTTTGTGGGTCGGTTCTTGTGACACTTTTTGCACCCTAGGGGGTGCACCGATGTATTGTGCCTCCCTTGTAGCCAGTTCCATGGAGACAGCAATATCAACAGCCTTCTGTAAGGTAAGCTGAGCCTCTGTCAGTAGGCGCTTCCGTATAGCTTCACTGTACAGGCCACACACTAACCTGTCACGCAGGGCATCATGTAACATTTCTTTAAATTCACAGTGTTCTGCTAGCTTTTTTAAAATGGCTACAAATTGTACAACAGTTTCATCTTCTTTTTGGTCTCTTTTGTGGAACCTATATCTTTCAGCAATTACCAGTGGTTTTGGGGAGAAATGAGACCCCAGGATTTCCACAATGTCACTGTAAGATTTAGTCTCAGGCTTAACAGGGTGTAGTAAGCTGCGTAGCAGAGAGTAGGTTTTAGCCCCTACAACAGTTAAGAATATTGGCACCTTCTTCGCTTCTGTAATGTCATTTGCAATACCAAAAAGCTCAAAACGCTCAGTATACACATGCCACTGCTCTGTATTCTCATCAAAAGGCTCCAGGGGCCTGGTCAGAGTAGCCATGATTTTTAGTTTCACTTTCACAGTCAGTGCAAAGAAGCAGCTTTTTTCCTTTGTTTGGTCTTTACCTTGACTTCTACTTCCTTCTGTTACTGGAGCAGCACCGGAGTCTCACCCTCGTCGCCAGTGTTATATCCTTGGGGCAGCCGGTGTAGGAAGCAATCACTTGAGGCCAGAGAGCAGGCAGCTAACCAAAACCTCCATTTTATTTACATATATACAGAGAGCTCCTCAACCGGTTGAAACCGGTTGAGCTAACCCATAATAATCTAACTCAGTTGCCATAGCAACAAAACCATGACAACCAAATACACAACAGTGACCTTGCTACAGCCTCTGAGAAAGGGGGATAAACTAGAGCGATGGAAAAAACACTTCCGGATGCATCTACACTATGGCACTACAGTGACACAGCTGTAGCTCTGCTGTAGTAGCTATATTCTTCCTGAGACCTGGTAGGTCAGCCTAGCTACATCACTTAGAGCTGTGAAAACTTTCACACCACATGTGATGTAGTTAGGTCAATCTAACACCTGATGTAGATGCAGATAAGTCAAGGGAAGAATTCTTTGTTGCTCTAACTACTGTGTCTTCTGGAGGTGGATTTACTACATTGATGGTAAAATATCTTTTATCGACCTAGGAAGTATCTACGCTAGTCACTCATTTCTACTGGATATTGAGATGAATGCACACTCCACAGTCCCTGGGTCTCCTTCTCCCAGGCTCCCGGCTGGTGCGGAGCTTCCAGCTTCTTCCCAAAATGCCAAATCCCAATTAACTAATTCTGTGTTCCTGCCCACCCCCCCGATATGCCTGTTCCCAGCCCCACATTAATACTGCCCCACAACCTCAAATCAATTCTGCCCCCAGCCCCTCCACCAGTTATGACTCTGTAGCCCCCACATCTGCTCCAAGTCCCCTTTTGTCCTCCCATACTTGGAGCTGTTGGGGTGGGGGGGCAGAGGGAGGAGCTTCGAAGGGCCATAGAGCTAAGAGGCCAGAGGTTGGGTAGACAGGAGTCATCCAGGCCATAGGGGATAGGATTACTTGGCTAGAGAAACCCATTTTTCCATTCCCAGTATGCACTTCGCTCCCATGTCTCAGTGGCACTGTCTGACCCAGGATCCCCAGAGTTCTCCTGGCTCTAGAGGACAGTGGCAAACAGGCTGCACAGTCCCTGGGGCAGTGATGGGATTGGCTTCTCTACCACGCAGCAGCCTCCAGGGTCATAGAGACGGGATGATAGAAAGTCCACAGGGAGAGGTCACAGAGACAACGGTGTGTGAGGCTAGAGAGGCTGATCTCCGGGCTCCCAGTGAGATATTCCCCCGCCCCTCCCCTGCGTGTCTCAGGGACACAGGCTGAGCTGGGATCCCCCCACCCAGAGCCAGGGTTGGATTCTCCCCCCAGGGACGGAGCCCGGCGGGAAAGTGAAGATCGGGGCCTTGTCACCAGCATCGAACAATGTCACCTGCCCCCGGTCACAGTCCAGACAAACCCGGATCCTGCTGGGGGCCCGGCTCAGGGGCAGGGAGGTCACAGGGGAGCTGAGAGCCCAGAAGTGACCCCCCCATCGCTCCACAGCCCAGATCCCCTCCTCAGGGCTAGGGCTGATCCCTCCCTTCCTCCCCACAGACTCTCTGGCCACCCCCACAGCCCAGTATGGCCCATCCCCCACCTCCACCTCCCAGCAATGTCTCCCCGAGGTGAATCCCTCACAGCCCAGCACACATTCCAAATAGTCAAATCTCTCAGGGTTGTTGGGCAGTCGCTGTCGTGCGTCTACCCATCTCACACTTTTCCGATCCTCAGACAGGACGAGGATGGGATGAGCCGTGTCTGGATCCAGAGTCACATTCGCTGGGGAGAGACAATCAGAGCATTAGGGGCAGAGCTCGGCCCTGGGGGAGGCTGGGACCATTTCTCACATTCCCCAGCAGCCCTGTCCTGGCTGGGACAGGCCTGAATCCCAGGGAGCTGCCTCTGTCCTGGGCACCTGAGACTGAGCAGGGATGTCACTGCAGCTCCTCAGGGTAGTGATCGATCTATCGGGGATCAATTTATAGAGTCTAGTCTAGACAAGATGAATCGATCCCCGAGCTCTCTCCCCCACCGCGAGAGGCGGAAGCGGAGTTGATGGGGGAGGGGCAGCATCTCAGCTCAACCCCCCGCCGCCCCCTTAGCATAGACCAGGGCCTAGTGTGTTTCTCATTTGCTTCCAGAAGCATCAGCTCCCTGCTGCCTCTGCTGGGGCTGCTCCATTCCCAGGGGCACAGACACAGCCAGGAAGGCGTCAGAAGCTTTTCTTGAGCAGGGAGCAGAGGAGGCCGGTACCAGCTTTATACCCCAGAGGGAAGTTCCCTCCCCTAATGCAGCCTCCACTCCCAGGCTGGGGACCAGAGAGGAAGGTGCAGCAATGGGGAAGAGCCGTTTAACATCAGAGAGTAGGAGGTGGCATTGGGTGGGGGAGCCCCATCCCCAGCCCAGAGAGAAGGGAGAAGCTGGCAGCATCACAGGGAGAGCATCTCCCCAATCCAGGAAGCAGTGAGCTGCTCCAATGGGAGATCCCAGCCCTGCCCACAGGAAAGGCAGGATGTTGGAGAACAGCGATGGGGAGACCTCTCCACTAGGGTAAACCAGAGGGATGTGTCAGCCCTCAGGGCAGAGAGCTCTGTTCAGGTGCTGCTCAGCGAGTGTTTCTGTTCATCAGTGTGGGCATGAACTCAGCACTAAGGTTGGTGTCAGGAGTGTTTGTGTGATGTCAGTCTGGGATCTCCCCACGAGTTCTGCAACCTTGGTACAAGTTGCTGTGGGGGGCACGAGGTCTCACCACCTGTGGCCACACCCCCTCTATGCCCTGCCCCACTCCCCCTCATCCTGCTGAGGCCCTGCCCCCTGGCCAGGCTGAGAACTTGGCTGCTGTGGAGAGCTTCTAATCCTCCACCTCTGCTGGGTGGGTTTCTGGGGGTCCTAAGAGCAGCCCCCAGCCCAGGTCCCCGCTCCCTGGAATGTGTGATGTTGGCTTGGGATCTCCCCAGGAGTTCCGGACCCTTGGTAGAAGTTGGGGGTGGGGCACGAGATCCCACCACTGGTGGCCCCGTCCACTCTGTGGCCCTGCCCCATTACTCCTCTTCCCACCAAGCCCTGACCCCTGGCCAGTCTGGGAGCGTTGCCTGCTGGGGAGAGCCCTTGACCCTCCACCTGTCCTGGGTGGGTCTCTGGGGGGCCTGAGAGCAGCCCCCGTCCCATGTCCCCGCTCCCCGGGGTGCTCCACCCAGGGCAGGTTGAGGGTGCAGGGCTCCACAGCGCCACTCGGGTTCCCAGGGTGGGAGCCCGGCTCTGGTTTCTGGCTGGGCCAGGAGCAGGGTCTCGGGGGAAGAGGAGCAGGGGTGGGGTCGCTGAGAGGGGCCAGTGCTGGGAAGAGGCTGCAATCTCACCCTGTCTGTGTGCTCCGAGTGGTTCCCCTCTTTTTCTCTCCAGTGCAGACGGCAGAGTGTCTGTAGGGGGAAAGGATAAGAGAGGTCAGATTTCAGGCTTCATATGTATAACAGTATCATCACTCTGATCTCCTAGATCTGTGTTTTCATCATGACACAGAAAGAGACGGAGACACTCTCAGGTATTTAATGTGAAAAGGTCTGAAACCTCTTTCCTCTCTCATTCAGGCATCTCCCAGCAATGGACCCAACAACCTTGTGAATTCCCAACTTGTCAAAAGACATGAAATTGTAGAAAAGACCCTTGGGTTCTGATTCTGTCATCCCAGATCTGCTTAGGTTTCATCAGGGGAAGTTTGAGTCACAAGGTTGAGGTCCCAGTTATGCTGGTACGCCCTCAAGGTGATATTGGACACTGGACTATGAACTATTTCTGAAAGAACTCTTTACAGCTAGAAAGCTTGCCATCTCCGCTATGAATCTGAACCTCGATGAATCAGACTCATGTCTGTGTGTATACTGATCTTTTAACCATACTCTCTCTCTTTTGTTTGTTAATAAAGTGTAGATTCATTAACAAGAAATGGCTGTAGCGTGTATTTGGGTAAGATCTGAAACATTTGTTAACCTGGGGCGTAATGTGTCCGATCCTTTGGGATTGGTAGAACCTTTTCTGTTATATGATGAAGTAAGATTTTCAGAAATCATTGTATTTGACATAAGGGAAATGTTTCCTTAAGTGACCTTGTTATTAAGTGATGTGTTCATAAGTTCCTCTGTGGGATAAAGAGATGTTTCAACCACACAATGTGCTTAAAGACACCAGACACCCACAATCAGGGCCGGCTCCAGGCACCAGCCTACCAAGCACGTGCTTGGGGCGGCACCTTGGGAGGGGGCGGGACTCGGGGTTTCTTTTTGTTTTTTTGTTTTGTTTGGCCAGGCGGCACTGGGGGGAGGCGGGGCTTAGGAGGCTTGGTGCGGTGTTGGGGGCGGGACTTGGGCGGTGTTCGGCTGGGGCGGGGACTTGGGTGGCACGACGCAACACTTGAGGGGCGGGACTTGGGCAACGTGACGCTCGGGGCGGGACTTGGGCAATGTGACGCTCGGGGCGGGACTTGGGTGATGTGACGCTCAGGGGCGGGACTTGGGTGATGTGACGCTCAGGGGCGGGACTTGGGTGGCATGGCGCAACACTTGGGGCGGGCCTTGGGCGACGTGACGCTCGGGGCGGGGCCTTGGGCGACAGGATGCTTGGGGCGGGACTTGGGCGGGCAATGCTCAGGGTGGGGACTGGGCAGGGCAATGCTCGGGGCGGGGCTTGGGTGACGCTCGGGGCTGGGCCTTTGGCGGTGTGGCCTTTCGGAGGGGGCAGCGCTCCTTGTTTTTGCTTGGGGCGCCAAAATGTTAGAGCCGGCCCTGCCCACAATGTGCTGCCCAGGAGCAGTTAGCAAAGTCCAAAAATCCCATGTGGAGAAAAGGGTCAAAGTGACCATGCACATCAGTGTGTAATGACTGGTAATGAATCAATCAGAAAGCGAATAACTTGAAAATAGCTTGGACAGCAAAAGCCCTGCCAATTAGAAGATACTTACAATGCATAACACACATGCATGTGTAGTGTTTGAGTTATACAGGATACTTCCTATTAATAAAATTCAAAGGGGATTGGAAAAGAACTAATAAATATATACTCTGGATGTGTATAATATGTCAGACATTGTAAGGAGCATCATAGGAGAAATGCATCATGACCTGCCTATGCCCCAGGAGAAGGTAACTGGGCAGTATTTCTTTCAGTATGTCTGTCATTTCTTACTTTAACAGTAATTGTAATGGCAAGCCATGGTTTTGGAACAAATAACGGGTTGAATTAATCAGTCTGAGTGTCTTGGATCCTAACTGTGTGGTATTCTCATCCAAACATTAAATGGAAGCATAATGTAATTATGAACCAATTGACCAGAGCCATTCTCTTTCCACAGTCTAAGACACTTATCCCTGTTTCCCCTCCTAGATCCCTTCTAGGTACCTTTGAACTTCCTCAGAGCCTCCAGTAGCGCAATAGTTTTCTGGGAGAAACCACTGACTTGCTCTTCCAATTCAGGAGAAATCTCCTCTGGCTGCTGCAACTTCCTCTTCTTACACCTATAGAGAAACAATTTCATGTGATTACAGTTCATTGTGAGACTCATTATAAGTGGTTGCTAGGGAGTCGCTGCTCTAATGGGCCTGGAGTTAGAATTCCTCTGTTTCTCCCAGCTGCAGAAATCTGTCCCCTAGGAACTAGACTGAGGCACGAACTCCCACCTCCCCAGCTCATTCCACACAGGTCTCCAAACGGTCCTCAGGCGGGAAAGACTCTTGACCACTGCTGGCCTGGGCTGAATGGTAACCAGGGCCCCAGGAGTGACAGGCCCATATTCCATCTCCATTATCCTGAGGAGGCCAGTCCCCCAGGGAGGTGACATCTCTGGGAAATACTTGAGGTCAGTCCTTCCCACTGAATGGAGAATCCCAGAGTTTTCTCTGCAATGGTGAGAACCTCCGGATGAAGTTGTTCAGAGAGATTTGTATCTAGACTGTGACCTTCCCCACACATTTTGCTGTACAGCCCTGGGAGATGCAGTGCTAACATCACCATTAAGCCCTTTCCAGTATTGTGAAGTGCGAGGGGGAGTGAGAGGGAGCTACGTACCTGCTCAAGGTGCTTCTGACATCCTAGAGGGGAGGGAGAGGGAGAGAGAGAGAGAAGAAAGTCTGTAAGTTCCATTTGATGCACACAGGGGATCCCAGGGAAGGGATTTTGCAAATATGGGGAAGAGAGGCCCTGCCCTGACCCCAGGGCCATGGATTCCCTGAGCTAATGGGGCTTTTCCATCTCTAAGATCTCTGTCTGTAACTCTGCAAAGAACAATAGTCACTCACATGTCAGGAATGCACACGCCGAGTTACACTCAGATCTCTGACCGCTGGCTCCAGTGCTTATGATTCAGGAGCCCTCCCTTCCCTGTGTGGGGATCTGGGATGGTTCTAACCACAGGTGCTAGCTTCTAATTGTCCCTGGAGGTGCTCAACCCCAGGCCCTGCCCCGACTCCGCCCCTTCCCCAATGCCACACCTCCACCCTCCCTCTTACCACTGAGGCAGATGGGAAGCGCTGGGAGGGAAGGGGAGGAGTTGATTGATGGGCAGGAGGCGCTGGGGACAGAGGGAGGAGCTGGCTGCCAATGGGTGCTAAGCGTCCACTAATTTTTTTCCATGGGTGCTCTAGCCCTTAAGCACCCACGGAATCGGCGCCTCTGTTTCTCCCTGTCTCACCTGCAGGAATTCACTCGCTGGCTTCTGACACTTCCCCTCCAGTTCACTGATCAGCTCACTGAGATGGGAAATCTGCTCGCAGAGTTTACTGACATTTTTATTCTGCATCCTCACAATCTCCTCATCCAGCTTCTTCAGCTGGGCCAGCAGGAGTCGCTCTTGTTCCTTCAGGAACTGCCGCAGTTGCTGAAATTCAGACACAATCTTCTGCTTTTCGGTTTGTGTTTGTTTCTGTATGAAATAGGGCAAGGGCTGGTCAGGGACATGGATGGAGCCTAAGGTCCTTTCACGGAGAGCTGAGTGTGCAGGAGGGAAAACTTAGTTGAAAATCCTAAGATTTCTGACATTTGACTTTACCCTAGGGAGAGGATTCTCTCACAGCTTCCCCTTCAGCCCCTGTATCTCTGAAAGGGAGGTTTCCATGTCTGTCATGTTAGCATATTATGTCATTCATGGTCTCTGGGAATTCAGACCCAGAGCAGCAGGAGGCAGGACTCAGCACTACGCTGACAGAGACACCAGAGGAGAAAAAAGAAACAAACATGTTAATGCACGAAATGACCAGACCCAGTGGACAGCACCTCACGGGGACATTCAGTTCACTTGGGGGGGATTTCTGGGCAAGTCACAAGAGCTAGACATTAACTGATCAGCTGAAATGGAACTTTAGGGCTTGTCTATGCACCAATCTAACCCAGTAATCCATAGTCAAGGAGAAACACGCACAAGCCCACGTTCACCAAGGCCACACAGGAATCTGCCTCCAAACAGACCTCCCACTGCCAGTCTCTGCTGGGTCATAACAACAGGCACCTACCAGATACTCCTGGCTTTTCCCCTCTCCAGTCACTTTCAATCCCAGCAGCTTTTCTCGCTCTGCCCTCAGAGTGTTCAGTTGGGTCTGGATTTTTTCCTGAAGAAACAGAAAGGATTTGGGAACTTGAATTTGAATGGTTGAGAGGGGTGTGGAGCTTTTCGTTTTTTCATCCAAGATAACTGTTGGTCCTAATCACTTTGTGACATTAGGGCCACCAAGGAGATGAAACCTTATCAGTGCAGACTGGGAGTGTGTCATTATCAGACTCGTTACCAATTCAGATTCAGTCTTTTCAGTAATTAGATAGAGATCTCAATTATAACCAAGCTTTACTGGTATTTGTGAATTGATGAGTGGTACAGAGCATAACAGGACATTGGAGTCACATGGGGGGTGAATCAATAAATCTGTTTTTGAGGTTTAATGAACAAAGTGATACAAATCCCAGAAGCCACCAGGGTTTCAATATGGGCTGGGATTTCAGCCCTGAAGCCCTGGGACTTCACTGGTTGGGCTGAGCTGATCTAGGCACCACGGTAAACCCCATGAGACGTCGGGAGGCCATTCGTCTGGTTGGAAGCTCCACAGTCCCAGTTTTGTGGAGCACTATTCATGTCTGGTAGGGTCCCAGCACTGGGTGTGGCTTCGTCCGGTGAAAAAGAGGGAAGAGGAGACCGAGGATGCAGGAGGACACCAGTGAGGGTGGGGGCAGGGGTGTGAGTGGCACTTCCATGCAGAATGATGTAGGTGGGGTCAAGCTGACAAAGGCGGGGGAGGGCCCAAGCAGGCTGATCGATTCAGGTGCGGGAGGGCCCCATGCAGGCAGGCGTGGGCATGTCCTATATTCTGGGGATGCCTCAGGGCCCCTCCTAATGAGGCAGATTTGTATAAGGAATTGTTGGGATTTGCCCCAGTGCTGCCCTAAACCCTTTCCGTGGCAATGCCCTCTGGGTAGGTCCCCACTGTCCCATTCCCTGGTAAAGATCCCGGAACCAGTGCATTCTGGGAGATTTCTAAAGGCTGCCTGGTGGGACTAACAGAACAGCTCTGGCTGGTCCTTGCCCACGTACACAACAGAGCAGGTCAGACTGGCACCGGTCAGCTCCAGCCTGGGGTTGGTTTTGCTACAACCCAGTGTAATCCCAGTGGTACTTGGCATGGACCTGAGCTGTCTGGAGCCCTTTTGTGTGCGCACTGAAGGTGCTCAGGGTCCCACACAGCGTTTAGCCCAGTGATCTCCTCTAGTGCAGACCGGTAGCATCTGAGTTTAACTCCTCGTGGAGCAACACAGGAGTTCAGGTTCCCCCTGGGAAACCTCGTCTGCCTGGTGAGCCTGGAGCTTTTCTCAAGGAGTCTTTTTCTCCTACTGTCTACATGTCATCACTGCTCCGTGCTCCTGAGAGGGACAGTGTAGCCTAGTGGTTAGGACACTGGGCTTGGCCTTGGAAAAATGGGGGTTTATAACTAGCTCTGACACTGACCTACTGAGTAACCTTGGACAAGTCACTTCCCCTCTTTGCACCTCAATTTCCCCTCCCACCTTTTGTCTCTCTTGTCCAATTAGACAAGGGGTGAGACAACATGGGAGCGGGGAGGGGCTAGCCTCCTCAGCCAGGAGCTCAGAGGACGGGCAGGATGGGCCTGTGGCTGGATGTGGCCCGCAGGCCGTAGTTTCCCCACCCCTGAGTTACACTGTAAATGGCTCAGGGCAGGGATTGTCCCTCACTGGGTTTTCTACAGGGCCCCCCCACAATCGAGGTCAGATCTCATCTGGGGGCTGTAGGGGCTGCTGGGATGCCAATAACAATAATAAACACTGTGACATAATCAGTAATAACAGCCACAGCTTGTAACTCCCCCTTCTCCAGTCTGAAGGCAGCGCTCCCACATAGACTGGCCTGCAGCTCTTGTGAATCAAACCTCACTGGGCATTTAATAAATTCCGGTCTGCAGAGAGTTCCCTTAGTTCACTGGTGGGAGCTGGGTTTGAAAAGGATTCAGCTGCTCAGAGAAAACTTTCCCACATCAGACAATTTTTAAATCGTTCTCTTGCCTTTCTTGCCAGGCTGGAGTATCATTAATTTGTACAGCCTCTTTCATGCAATGAAGGCTACACACAGCTGAGTGACACAGATACACCAGTCTCAGGAAACTTGTGATGCTATTAACCTGTAATTCAAATCCAGAGTTATTATCCATTAGACGGGACAGCAGTTCCCTACCTTGTACTCCTGGGCAGCCTCCTGGATGGGAACCACCATGTGAGCGCGGTGAGCCTGGGATCTGTCGCACACCACACAGATGGGGGTTTGATCCTCTTCACAGAACAGTTTCAGAGCCTCCTGGTGTTTTCCACAAACCCCGTCCCCTCCTGTTCCCTTTGCTGCCTGTAAACTCAGTCGCTTGGCGATTTCTACCATGTTTGCCAGCTGCCTGTTGGGCCGGAGGTTTCTCTGTTGCACAGTTTGTCTGCACTGAGGGCAGAAGGCGGCTGTATCGGATCCCTCCCAGCACTGGCTGATGCAGGCTCGGCAGAAATTGTGCCCACACTCCAGAGTGACAGGTTCTGCGAAATACTCCAGACAGACGGGACATGTTGCTTCCTTCTGGAGACTTTCCATGGGGTTCTCTGCAGCCATGGCTCCCTCTGGGCAGTTTGTAACAGGCTTTGTTTCAAATTCCTGAGTTCACACTATGCCCCGCCTGCAGCAGCAAGGGGGTGTTTCCCTTTCTGGAACTGACTCCTGCTCTTTGTTCAGTTGGAAGGGGCCTACCTGTAAAATCAGAGTCCTGGAGGTTGTGGTGAAAAATTTACCACTAGGGCTGTGGTCTGGCAATCAGCCTCTGTGCTGGTGGAGAGGGTCACTGGGGCTTCACATGGACGTCAGCTCTCCCTGTGAGGTTGAGCCTGCAGGAGCAGGGTCTGTGTGTCTAAGGAGCGATAGTCAGAATTGGTGGGATTCTTTCTTGTTTTATACTATATAATTTTGATACATAATGTTCATATTAAGCAATTTTTATATTTATTGTAAACTTTCACAGTTGCACAAAAATCCCGGTTTCAGCATTTCATTCCAATTGTTACCAATTTAAATGTTCACAGCTCTGGGAAATTATGGGGGGGATCAGAGAATATTTAGGTCAGACCAGAACTATTTAATGACACTGGACAGTGAGATTCAAAAAGTTGAAGCTTTAGAACTGTTAAAATAGTCTGTGAGCAGGTAAATCTCCTCCCTCCCCCAGCAGCTCCCCCAGGGCAATAACCCAATTCCTCCCACCCACCACAGGGACTGAGACTGAAAGCAGGGCCAGTGCAACCATTTAGGCCAACTAGGCGACCGCCTAGGGTGCCTAGTGGTTGACCGTGCCCGCGGGGAGGTCTGTGTTCCCGCGTCTCCGGTGAGCTCCACGCGCAGTCATGCCCCTGCAGTCCGTCGGTGAGCCTGGGGTCTCCGGCGGACCTGGGCCGCGAGGAAGAGGGGACCCGAGCGAGGCCGAGAAGTGGCGCGCAGCACACTGCGCAGGCCACCAGCTGCAACTGCCCTGGTTGGGGGTGTGTAAAAGCCTACTCAGGTGAGGAGGTGGAGTGGAGGTGAGCTGGGGGAGGGGCGCGGGGAGGGCTGCCCGGAGTAACGGGGGGGGAGGCGCACAGGGGAACCGCTCCCCGCCCCAGATCACCTCCACTCTGCTTCCTCCGCTGAGCACATAACCCACCTCTAAGTCTCCTCCAATCGACGCCGCAAGCCTGGGAGGGGAGGAGAATTAGAGTGACGCGGCGTGCTCAGCGGAGGAGGCGGAGCCGAGGTGAGCTGGGGCAAGCTCCCCAGGCGAGGTTAGCTGCTGCGGGGGGCTCCCTGGGTGGACTTTCAGCCAGGGTCGGTGCAAGTAAGTTTCGCACCCTAGGCGAACTTCCACCTTGCACCCGCCCCCCGCTAACCCCGTCCCCCACTGCAGCTAACCGAGCCCCCTACCCAGGGAGCCCACCCCTGCTCCTTGTCCCCTGACTGCCCCAACCCCTATCCCCCCCCGCTGAGTCCTGACAGACCCCCCCCGGAACACCCACAATCCAACCCCCCCCATTCCCTGCCCCCTGACCGCCCCCCCAACCTCCGCCCCCTCTCTGTGCCCTGATTGTCCCCAGGACTCCCTGCCCCTTAGCCAACCCCCCTGGCCCCAGCCTCTTACCCCCGGCTCCCTCCTCACCCAGAGCCTCAGCGCCTCGCCCGACAGCTGCAGCGTGTGGCCGGCGGGGCCTGAGCAGGGCCGGCTCTAGGTTTTTTGCCGCCCCAAGCAAAAAAGATTTTGGCTACCCCAGCCCTTGGTTCTTTCTTCCCCTCAACACTCCCCACCCCGCACACCCTGCTGCCCCAGCCCTGGGCTCCCCCCCAAATGTGACCTCCTCATTCACCACGGCAATCCCCGTTTACACTTGCAGTGAGGATCAAACCGTTTCTCCTATTTTTATTTCACTTTAGTATAAATCTCATCCCCTCATCCCCTGCAACCCCATCTTTAGTGCTCCACATGCACATGGAAGGCACAGGGACTAATTCTCAAACCTTGTACCCGGAAAGGAATGGTGTCAAGGTTCCTTCCCCACTCTGAACTTTAGGGTACAGATGTGGGGGACCTGCATGAGAAGCTCTAAGCTCAATTACCAGCTTAGATCTGGTCTGGCTGCCACCATTCACAAGCACTCCCTTCCTTGGGTAGCCTTGAGAAACTTCACCAATTTCCTGGTGAACACAGATCCAAACCCCTTGGATCTTAAAACAAGGAGAAATTAACCATCCCCCCTCCTTTCTCCCACCAACTCCTGGTGGATCCAGATCCAACCCACTTGGATCTAAAAACAAGGAAAAAAATCAATCAGGTATTAAGAAAAAGGCTTTTAATTAAAGAAAAGAAAGGTAAAAGAAAACCCTCTGGGAGAGATTAGCATACCAGCTACTCTCACAGGCAACAGATTCAAAACACACAGGATGTTCCCCTTGGCAAAAATTTAGTACACCAATGAAAATACCCAAATAGCCAATTTGATTCTACCTCTAATTGCACAAGACAGGTTACAAAGAAATAAACATAAACCTATTTATCTCTTTCTAAAATTTACTACTCTGATAAGAGGCTGGTTCCCTGATCTTTTTCACTCTGGCTGAAACTGAAAACTAAACAAAGGAAAAAACCCTCCTTCCTTTTGAAACATCTTGTTCCCCCATTGCTTCCTCTGGTCAGGTGTCAGCCAGGCTAGGTGAACTTCTTAATCCTTTGCAGGTAAAAGAGGCATTAACCCATAACTGTCTGTTTATGACAGATGGGGATCTAGTAAAGAGGGTTCAGGCAGAGGAGCAGGTGTGGGGGTGCTGGGGGCTCTACACTGGCAGAGAAGTGGCGTGTGATGTACTCACAGAGGAGGGTGGAGGAGAGAGGGTATCGGGAGGGTTGCAGGAGAAGAGGTGCAGGGGGAGGTGCAGGAGGAGAGGGCTGGGGGAAGGTACAAGGGGAGAGGTGCAGGGAAAGAGAGAGTACAAGGGGAAGGGGTGCAGCAAAGGCGCGATGGGGGAGGTACAAGTGGAGGGGCTGGGAGTGGGATGGGGGGTGCAAGGGCTGAGAGGGGCAGGCACTGACAGCTGCTTCCCCAGCCCCGTGCAGGCAGAGCCGAGAGGACGGATGCTGACCTCAGGTGCCCGAGCCAGGGGAGTCCCCTGGTGGGGCAGTATCCCCGGCTGCCCTGCTTGGAGCTGGGCTCTGCCTCTCCCCACCCAGGGCAGGCAGCACAGGACTGAGGCAGGGAAGGTGCACAGCGGGCTGGGTCCAGGGGCAGGAGGGGGCAGCTCCCTGGCAGCTCAGGCTGCCCAGCCACTCGCCCTGTCAGCGCGAGCCGGGATCCTCGCCCCCTGCCCAGCCCGGCGGCGCCCTGCACAGCCCACTCGGGCAGGGAAACACCGCGCCGCCCTGGGGAGACTCAGAGCAGAGCAGCAGCGGCAGCAGGACCCTCCCCCCTCCCTGCATCCTGGGCCCTCCTTCCCTCCCTCCCCGGCTCCTCACCCACAGGCTGGGCTGCAGTTCAGGCTGCCCTGCCGCTGGGGAGCCCGAGCATCATCCCCCGGAGCTGAGCCCCTCCAGCTGCCGCAGCCCGGGCTCAGCTCCAGGGATGATGCTCAGGGCAGCCTGAACTGCAGTCCAGCCTGGGCGACTCAGGCTGCCGTGAGCGCCATCTAGTGACTGAATTCAGAACTGCAGTGTCAGCTCCAGCTCAGCCTGAAACATGAGCTGAACATCTTGGTTCAGGACCGGCTCCTGGCTTTTTGTGCCCCAAGCAAAAAAAAAGTGTGGGGGGGGGGGGTGGGGAGGCGGGGGCTGGAGTGCCGCCCCGTGGAAAGTGCTGCCCCAAGCATATGCTTGGAGCGCTGGTGCCTAGAGCCGGCCCTGTGCCTGAGCTCCGTCCCGCTCAGAGCCGCATGGTGAGGGGGCGGGGCTGGGAGCTCCACGCCCAGTGGAGGCAGCTGAGCTCAGCCCGGAGCTCGCAGCCCCGCCCCCTCACCTCTGAGGGGGCAGGGATTAGGGGCCCTGCCGGAGACACGCTGCTTGATGTGCTAGGGGTCAGTTCGCGGCCCGGTTCCTAACAGGCCGTGGACCGGTACCGGTCCGCGGCCCAGGGGTTGGGGACCCCTGCTCTAGGGGTCCCTGGTTCAGTGCTGGGTGCGCTGGCCAAGAGAGCAGCCATCACCCCAGTTCTTAGCCTGGCGGCTCCTGCTTCTGTTTCCCTGCAAGGTCTCCCCAGCTCCCAGAGACTCCTGGCTCTCTGCAGATGGCAGCGGGTGTGAGGGGAGCTGGCGCTGTACAGGGGATGGGCTAACCAGAGCTCTCCTGTCCCCAAGGCTCTCAGGCCACTTGTCCAGCCTGGCTGCAGGAGGGGATCTGGGGACAGACAGAGGGGGCCTGGGAGAGTCTGGAGGGGGCAGCCACCTGGGAGCAGACACTGAAATCCAGCGGTGGTGAGAAAGGCACAGGGACAGGTGCTCTGGGCTGTGTCCTTTAGATATTCACAGCTCATGTCAGTGAAGATGCTGATTGGATACTCACTGGGGGTTGAACCATCAAAATTATAATTCAAAGTACAGTGGATCTTAGTACTTGGTGTCAAACAATGACTGAGAAACCGTCACCAGCCACTTCCCCAGAGATGCTGATAACCTGAGTGTTAATAAACTTCCTTCGCAAGCAGAGACCCCAAGGCACAAGAAGATCCCACAACCTGATCTGGTGCCTCTTGAAAGCAGAGGAAAGATTCCCACTCACATCAAAGGCTTTTGGATCAATCTCTGAGTGACTTGGTCAGTCATCCTGAGTGCCAGTCACTGCACCCCAAAACTGGGTTCTCTGCACATGCAGTGCAGGGGGGTTGGGCAGGTGAAATCCAGCCCCATCCTGGATCCGGGACATAGGGCCCCAGCACAGCACAGCCTGTGCACCCTAAAGTCAGCCCCTCCCCCCGCCTGTGTAGGGTGGGGCCACTGAGAGGGGCTGGCACTGGGAAGAAGCTGGCACCGCAGGTAGAAGCTGTTCCTCATGGGGAGGAGCTGATAAGCTGCCCTGCCTGAAGCACAACCACTGCCTGTGACACTCCGCACCTGCCCAAGGCTTGCAATGGCCTCCTGCCCTCAAACTATGCCCATGTTAAAAAATGGGCAGAGCTCAGTGGCCTCACCACCATGGCCCCTGGTCTTCCCTGCTCCAGTGCCCCTGGATCGCCTCACTGCTACATCGGCTAGTTTTAGGGCTTTGTGTCCTGGCCACTGTTGCTTTGGTTGGTAACTTTAGCTACAATCCCAGGGAGATGTTTGCACTGGAATTTTCTCCTAATTTAAAGACAATCTTCTCCTAAAATCTCACCCTGTCTGAATGGTCCTAGGGATTTCCCCTTTTTCTCTCCAGTTCAGACAGCTGGTGATCTCTGTATGGGAAGCTAGACTTGGGGGAAAGCAGCATCCCCGCGGTTATATCCGCGTGCTGTACCCTCCATAATATTTGTCAAGGGAAGGGTGAAAGATTCAGTCAGGCAGGGACCTCGGAGGTTCAATGCCTGGAGGCTGAATTTGCACAGCCAGAGAGCAGGGCTACTAGAGAGGCCCAGCACAGGGCTGCAAGGATTAGGGATGCCTTGAGGGAGGAATTTGAGGCTGAAAACCAACAGTAATGTTTGGTACCTTGCACGGGAGTGAAGTGCAGTGGTTACAATGTTAGTAGGAATTTGTGTTTCCTAAGATGATTTGCAGTGCCTGTTTCTTTCCTGGGCTCAGGGGCGTCTCTAGAGCCCAGCGGGGCAAGCAGCCGCCTGGGGCGGCCCTTTCCCAGGGGGGCGGCAGGCTGGTCCGGTGGACCTGCCGCAGTCATGCCTGCGGAAGGTCCACCGGAGCCCGGGGACGACCGGACCTGCCGCAGGCATGACTGCGGACGGTTCGCTGGTCCCGCGGCTTGGCTGGACCTCCCGCAGGCATGACTGCGGCAGCTCAACCGGAGCCGCCGGACCAGCGTACCGCCCGCAGCTGCGGGAGGTCCAGCTGAGCCGCGCGACCAGCGGACCCTCCGCAGTCATGCCCGCGGCAGGTCCGCTGCTCCCGCGGCTCGGGGGCGCCTCCCGGGCATCATTGCTTGGGGCGGCCAAATTTGTAGAGCCGCCCCTGCTGGGCTAAGGTATCTTTGACTTTCTGCAATAATAAAGACTGTTTTCAAAGCCAAGAATTCATTTATTGAAAAGAAAATTAGTTTATTGACAGACACACAACATTTTGGGAATCTAAAAGGGCAGGGGGGTGGGGTGGGGAACTGTACGGTCACAGGTTTGAATATGTCCTGTCTGGAGTGCTGTGTAGTGAGTGCTGCACTTCAGGATGCCTATACTGCATGGTGATGGGGGTTGAGTGCAGAGGGTAAGGGTCATAGTTCTCAGGGCTGGTTGGTGAACGTACAGGTGTTGGAGGCAGCTGCTGCTGGTGGTAAGAACCCGGATGCTGGGGAACAGTGATTTCCCTACACCTCCCCTGAATTTCCCCAACACCCCCCCAGTTTTGTGAGCTAGTTACATACCAATTTAGTGACTGTTTGGAAATCTGAATTTAAACTGGAAGATTAATGCACACTTAAAAGCTTATACAGTGCATGATAAAATATGTGTATCTGAAAAAGTATAATAGATTTGAAAAGTATTAACATAGACTAGCTTCCTTGCTTCCTTATACAGCTGTTGTTTTTTATGATGTCAGTGCATTCATTTCCGTGATGTTGGCCAACCTAATAATTTCAAATGATGATTTGTAAGCAAAGTCTAAATGAGCTCTCCCTGAAAGCTAGTGATGAGCTGGGGCTGTGGGGAAAAGCTTCAGGGCCAGATTATATTTACATTCACACCTAATCTACCTAGGTATCCAGCAAACAGAGCTGTGTTGTCCAAGTGATAGATTTTGGCTGGGGTTGGGTTACAAACCACTTGAATGCGGGGTAAATGGGGGATGAAATGTTTTTTTTATTGTACGAGTAAAGGGCAGTAGAACTGTACTTAGCCTGTGATGATTTGAAGGCATCAAGAGAGAGGGTGGGGATCTGTCCCTCTCCACTGTTTAAAACGAGAGCTGATTAGGCTCCATAGATAGTCTTTTGTTCTGTGTAAAGGTGGGTGTCCGGGGCTCAACCCTCCCTGGGGAGGAGGGGAGCCACACCGGCCTGTTGTTCTTACTCAGGTCCTGCCCTGTTTCTTCAAGGCTGAGCAACAATACAAAAAGACAGTTAGGGCTCAGGCCTTCTGCTGCAAGGCTGAGCACTGGGGTGAGAGGGGAAGACTGCCACCCGCGAGTGGGGTGGCAGGGGGGACGCAGGCCCGCCCACTCCACTGCGTCCCGGCCCGGGGTCCTAGGCAGCGGCTACCACCACTGACGGTCAGTGGGGATCCTGACCGCAACACACTAACATGGGCATAGGTTAATCTGCAGCCTGACTGGGGTCGGCTGCCCCCGGGCCATTTCCAATACCCCCCTCTGGGCCTACCTGGTCCGGGACGTCTGCTCCCGGGAAGTCCAACAGCATGGGCTCCTCGCAGCCCAGGCTGGGGGGTAGATCCGGCAGTTCCTCGGGGAAGTCCAGCCAGTTCTGCTCCGGGGGTTCCTCGGGGTAACAACAAGGGAGAGGTGAAGTCTCCGGCAGGTTCCTCCTCGTAGACGGCACGGGGAAGCTTCAGCGGGTCCTCCCAGTAGCGAGCGAGGGAAAGCTCCAGCCAGTTCGGGCAACTGCTGTGGGCTCCAGCAGCTTCCCAGTCCCGAGCCCTCTTGGGCAGGTCTGCTCCCGACGGTGGCTGGGCTCCGACTGAGCTCTGGTGGCCGGTTTTTATGCTTCCGGGTCACCGCCTGACCCGCTGAGGGGCGGGCTCACTGTTCTGGAGCCCCGCCCCTTCCGGTGTCTGGGGCTCAACCCTCCCTGGGGAGGAGGGGAGCCACACCAGCCTGTTACATTCTGTTAAGTGACCACTGCAGCTGAAATCACTGACAATCAGGTCTAAGTGCTTAGTCCTGTTGTGGGGACAGTGTTCCTGTGGGGACAATGTTTTTGTGTAAGAGACGGCCCAGACTGCACTAGCAGTGAGGTTCCCCCACTGAGAGCTCAGCTGAAATCACTGAGAGCTGGTGGAACCTCAAGAGACCAACTCATAGAGGGCAAAATGGCAGGTGGCAGCAGATGGTGACTGCGCAGGGCCATTGGCAACAGAGCGGTGGAGTGAACGGTGGCATAACAAACAGCCGTGTCCAGAGCGAACAGTGAGCAGCTGGAAGAACAAGTAAAGTGCCTTCTTGTCCTCCACCTGGAAGGTGTACTCACGTGAAAGCACCTCTGAACTCTGAGTCTCCACTGACTAAAGACAACACTGGTGAGCGGGGTGCGGTGGAGGGAAAAGGGAGGGGCATGTTAAGTAAACATTTGTTTGTTGGACTATATTTTAGTCACTTTGCTCCAGAATGCTAGATTTGTGACTGGGAATGGAAGCTTATATAAATATGTTTCCTGGTAGGCCAAGATTTTTAAAATGCATTATTTGCCAAGGTTGTTATCTCACATTGTTGCTATCTTGGGAGGTCATTATGTTGGGGAGTTTCTGTACTAAACATTTTTATTATTATAATTAATTTTTACATAAGAATGGTCATACTGGGTCAGACCAATGGTCCACCTAGCCCAGTACCCTGTCTTCCAACAGTGGTCAAGGCCAGGTGCTTCAGAGGGAATGAACAGAACAAGTAATCATCAAGTGACCATCCCCTGTTGCCCATTCCCAGCTTCTGGCAAACAGGCTAGGGACACTCAGAGCATGGTGTTGCATCCCTCCCATCCTGGCTAATAGCCACAGATGGACCTATTCTCCAGGAATTTATCTAGTTCTTTCTTTAATCCTGTTATAATTTTGGTCTTCACACCATCCCCTGGCAAAGAGTTCCCTGGGTTGACTTTATATTGTGTGAGGAAGTACTTCCTTTTGTTTTTTTAAACCTGCTGCCTATGAATTTCATTGGGTGTGTCATGGGTCTACCCTCACTTGAAGCTGGGGGGTTTCAAAGTGAGGACCAGCATGTCTTCCCCCACCCCAAAATCCTAGGGTAGGTCTCCCCTTTGCTGCCACCACCGCGGTCAATTACGTGGGCCGGGACACCCCTGTTTTCCCCCTGTCTCCCTTCTTTCCAGAGACGTTCCCTGGGGAAATACAGATCCACTCATCGGAGGGAAACCTCCCCCCCTCTCTCTCTCCTAGCCACTGGAAAGAGATACCTGATTCAAACCGTTTGAATCAAACCCAGGAGGAACTCTCTTCCCCCTCCCTTCTCTGCCCGGAGATAAGCCTGTCTCACCACCGAGAGAGTGTCTTCGCCCCTCCCCCTATCCACAGTAGAAGGGATTTAATCAAGTCTTTATAGAAAGAATTTATTAAAAGAAAAACAAGAAAATACAGAATCTCTATGAGCCCAAGCTGGACACTCATAGGGTATAACCTTGCTAAGTTCTGGAGAGAATCCTCTCTCTTTCTCAGTACAACAAAACAGCAGAATTAAGAATAATCAATAACAAACACACAGAATTGCAAGCATAGGATTATTAGGTGAGGACACAAAGTATCTTTCTAATACTCACTATCTTGACTAGAAGAAATTAGTTCAGAAAGGTGGAAACTTGTAGACTTGATTAAAACATCTGGACTCTTGTAACTCCAGACGGCTAAAGACAAAGACCCCCCCAAACAGAGGGAAAAGTTCCCTCCTAGGAGTTTCAAATTCTCTTCCCTGATTGGTCCTCAGGTCAGGTGCCCACCAGGTACTATGCTTTAACCCTTTACTAACTATTCATGACAGGGTGACTGCTAGTTCTTGTGTTATGTGAAGGATTAAATAACATTTCCTTATTCACTTTCTTTGCACCAGTCAAGATTTTATAGACCTCTATCATATCCCCATTAGTCATCTCTTTTCTAAGCTGAAAATTCTCAGTCATTTTAATCTCTCCTCCTGTTTCATATCCCTGATCATTTTAGTTGCCCATCTCTGTACCTTTTCCAATTCCAATATATCTGTTTTGGGATGGGGTGACCAGATCTGCACACACCATTCAAGGTGTACACATACCATGGATTTATATAGAGGCAATATGATATTTTCTGTCTTATTATCTATCCCTTTCTTAATGACTCCCAACATGCTGTTTGCTTTTTTGAGAGCTGCTGCACATTGAGTGGATGTTTTCAGAGAACTATCCACAATGACTCCAACATCTCTTTCTTAAGTGGTAACAGCTAATTCAGATGCCATCATTTTCTATGTATAGTTGAGATTGTTTCCCAATGTGCATTACTTTGCGTTTATCAACATTGAATTTCATTTGCCATTTTGTTGCCCAGTCACCCTGTTTTGTGAGATCCCTTTGTAATTCTTCACAGTCTGCCTGGGACTTAACTATCTTGAATAGTTTTGTATCATTTGCAAATTTTGCTACCTCACTGTTTACCCATTTTTCCAGATGAATATGTTGAATAGGACTGGTCCCAGTACTGACCCCTCAAGGATACCACTATTTATCTCTCTCCATTCTGAAAACTGATAATTTATTCCTACCCTTTGTTTCCCATCTTTTAACCAGTTATTGATCCATGAGAAAACTTCCCTGTTATCCCACAATGGCTTACTTTTCAAAAGTCAATTTAAATTAATATTTTTTAAATTTATATATTTTTAGAAATCTAGACCTGTTATGCGTTTTGGTGTAACTTGCATTATTCTTATGTTAAATTTGCATCATCCTAACAAAACATTTACTTTATTCATATTGCTTTTATATATCTCATTGGTCCCGACACCCCCCCTGTAAATTCGAACACCCCCCCCTAATTTCAATTCCTGGGGAAAACATTGAGTAGAGCTGTGAGTGGCTGGCAAGGCATCTGGTGCCAGAGCAAATGCCTGGACAGTGGACCAAGCAAGATGCACCCCCTGGGCCCCACCAGGGTGAGAGGTGAACTCTGCAGATGCACCTCTACATTCTGGGTCTTCACTGTGAGTGCTGCAGAGGGAGAAGGGGTGGGCACGTTAAAGGAACTTTTGGTTGCTTGAATTAAAACCTGAGACAAAAGGTTTTGTCCCCTGCCCAATGTATTCCAGGGTGGTTGTTTTGCTCATGGTTTTATGTTTATTAATCCAGCTTGCAGCGTCTCCCCAAAAGAATGCCGTGTGATTTCTCTCCTTTCATTCAAAGTTTCTTTTCTACACTCAGACTCCGTGGTTGCGAGAGGGGAAGTATTGCCTCTAGAGGTGCCCAGGGCTGTGTGTCATTTTCTCAGGTTACTGGGTGGGGCTGGAGCTGGTTCTGTTGTATTGTTGAAAAGGAACTCCTAGATCAGTGGTTCCCAAACTGGGCTTCGTGAACCCCTGGGGTTTGTACATTTTTTTTGGATATTGCCATTCCTAATATCTGATTTGTCTCCATTTATCCTTTTCCGTAGAGACTGTCCAGTTTGGCCGATGTACATAGCAGACGGGCATTGCTGGCACATGATGGCGTAAAACCTGTAGGAGAACACCTCAACCTCCCTGGCCACACAATAGCAGATCTTAAGGTGTTTCCAAGATCGCTGCTTTTATAATTTATACTCAGGTCAAGGAGAATATCCCTGGAAATACTCATTTTTAGGAGGAGGTTCACAGGACTTGACATTTTAGTGAAAGGTGTTCACGGGTTGTTAAAGTTTGGGACTCACTGCCCTAGATATTGAACCCGGGCCTGGCTGCTGCCAGCTCCCCCCAGCAGAAGGGTTATATTAATAAACAGTGAGGGCCTCCACAGCCACACACAGACTTGCATTGAAACAACAATAGGTGGGAACTAAACCCCCTTGAGTGATTTCAGTGGCAATGTGTGTGCAGAGGAGCCTTGGCTTGGTGGTATCTTGCTGATCATCTAACCACCCGCCTGGGACCAGCCGGGCTACAGGGGCTCTCTGGGTTAAGGTCAGAGGCAGCTGGTGTGTGTTAGTGACAATGCATGAAAATAGCAACAATTCATTAATCTGGAGCAAACCTGGAGCTGAAGGGTGATTTTATGGTAAATCTTCTAAGATTTATGTCATCACATCCTGAAGGTCACAGCCGAGCCCCTTCAGAACACAAGCTACGAGCTAGAAAGAAGATTTTAGGTTTTAATTGTGTAAAACTCCAAACACAAAAGGGAAAGTAACACTCAAACCCATTCCCCATCCCAATCCCCCACCCTGTTCCAGCTGCCCCAGTCTCTTCCTGTCATTTTGTCTCCTTGGGCAAATACCGAGTTCATTATTACTGTGTTGAGTGGGTCTGCTGGGGGGAAATACAAGGCAGAGATCCATGTTTTGGTTTTGTCTGATTCTGGGCAGAGGAGTGTCAGGCCAGAGAAAAGGGACAATGGGGACTGCTCGGCACACAAAGCTGGACATGCTCAAGTCCACAGTTAGCAGCAATTGCTCCTCTGCACAGGCTCTTTGCTGCTGGAGCTCCCCGCAAATGTTTCCCACCAATGCATTTGCCTCCACAGGTCTAGATTCTGACTTGGGTTGTCCCATTGCTTCTTTGACCTCAGCAGTTAGCCAGTGTTTCGGACCATCCTAGGTTCTTCCGTTGGCAGGAGAAATTGATTATAGGAGTCAGGTATTTCTTTGGGGCAATCTGTATTAGTTACAAACAATATCCACACATTCCTGTGCCCTGAACACGGTACAAACAAACAGCAGCCGGCAGTTTCTTAACTCAGAACTCCATGTCTGCCTTTCCGGGGAACCCTGGGCCTGAAGCAAGTTCTGTCACTCAGTTTCCTGCTGGGATCACACTCAGGACTGGTTCTCTTGGCTTTCTGCCTCACGCACACCAAGCTGCCAGGCAATCCCTCAGCCCCTGTGTTTTCAGCCAACTCCAGGGAAACCCCGCTTAGGCCTGCTCTACACTTAACACTTAGATCAACCTGGGGATGTTATTCAGGGCTGTGAAACTGTGTGTGCTCCGAGTGCCACAGCTAGATCGACCTAACCCCCGGTCCAGACAACGGAATTCTGCCGGTGACCTTGCTACAGCCTGTGAGAAAGGGGGATAAACTAGAGCAATGGAAAAAACACTTCCGGATGCATATACACTATGGCACTTCAGTGACAGCTGTAGCTCTGCTGTAGTAGCAATAATCTTCCTGAGTCCTGGTCTACACCTAAAACTTAGGTCAGCGTAGCTACATCGCTTAGAGCTGTGAAAACTTTCACACCATGTGTGATGTAGTTAGGTCAATCTAACACCTGATGTAGACGCAGCTAAGTCAAGGGAAGAATTCTTTGTTGCTCTAACTACTGTGTCTTCTGGAGGTGGATTTACTACATTGATGGTAAAATCTCTTTTATCGACCTAGGAAGTGTCTATGCTAGTCACTCATTTCTACTGGATATTGGGATGAATGCACACTCCACAGTCCCTGGGTCTGCTTCTCCCAAGCTCCCGCTTGGTGCGGAGCTTCCAGCTTCTTCCCAAACTGCCAAATCCCAATTAATTAATTCTGTGTCCCTGCCACCCCACATATGCCTGTCTCCAGCTCCACATTAATACTGCCCCACAACTTCACATCAATTCTGCCCCCAGTTCCTCCACCAGTTATGACTCTGTAGCCCCCACATCTGCCCCAAGGCCCCTTTTCTCCTCTCATACCTGGTGCTGCAGGGAGGGAGGGGGAGGAGTTTCCAGGAGTCATAGAGCTAAGAGGCCAGAGGCTGGGTAGACAGGAGTCCTCCAGGCCATAGGGGCTAGGATTACTTGGCTAGAGAAACCCATTTTTCCATTCCCATTGTGAAAGTAGAATGAATTATATTATAAAAATAAGAATGGATCAAAGAAATGTTGTATGTACCTTTAAGCAGAAATAAGAAATGTTGAAATACAGGTGCCAGGAAAAGAAACATTAGGCATAAACAATGGTGCTAATGGCGAAACATTAACAGAAGATGGGTAATAGTTAGTAAGGAAATAAGATATGCATGCCTAGCCCAGGTAAACTTATCTGATTCTGCTTCCTTTGTTACCTTGTTAAGTTCTCACCCTTTTGTCTGTATAAATAAGATAGTTTGTGTCTTGCATGGTGCTCACATTATGTGTTATTAGCAGAGCCCTGTGCTAATAAAACAGAGTGGTCTGACAAATTGTGAGTCCTGAGTCTAACTTTGACAATTTGGAGGTTCCACCGAGATGGCAACCGTCTTCACTGGGGCTGCGTGATTCCTGACTGTTTTTGTAGGACGACCGTGGCAGCCGGCACCTGGGCATTTGGCCTGAGCGGTCCTCCACCAGAACAGAAAGGTGCACGACCACAGTGAAGTCTACGCCATTGAACCTGTTGGTTCCCACTCTGTTCTGGTAGGGATCCCGGGATCTGACATCAGGAATCTGGTCAGGTAATTATTTCTGTGTTTTGTCCGGACTGAGGACTGTCCTGTCTCTGTGTCTATCCGTCTTCCTGTGGAGTGTTTGAGTCTGGGTGCCATCTCCGTCCGGGGTCGGCCAACCAAGGGGTTCCTGTCCCTGCGGTCTGAGTGAGTGGAATCTGCACAATTGCAGCCGCACCACACTTTGGGTAAAACCCTGGGTGTGAAAGCAAGGGCAATTGAGGCAGTAGCCTGTGGGCTCCTTTTGTGTGTTGCACTGGGCATTGCTCTCACGAACCCGAATTTCCTTCTTGTGCGATTGGTGTGTGAAGTCCTCCTGTATGGGTAACCAGACGTCTAAGTCGGGACAGTTCCCTAAACGAACGCCGGCTCATTTTATGTATTTAGGATGGGTCCAGACTCCTGTAAGAAGGGTCCGGACTCCTGTAAATTTCTGGAAAAATGGTCTAGGCTAACTCAGGGGGATCCCAAAACTCAGTGGCCACTGTTAAAATCTTGGAACAAGACCGAGTGGACATCTTAAAGGACAAACTCGGCCAACCTAAAACTAAATTGGCTAAAGAAGAGGTTAATTGTTTCATTCAGTGGTGGGAAGAGGCAAATCATAGCTGGACAAAATCAAAAACTCGCCCCTCTCAAATATTCAAATAATAAGTTGAAAGCTTTATTAAAAGCCTCCTCTCCCACCACCAGACCGAGCGCTCCCCTTTACCCTGTTCTCAAAAACCCACCCTGGATCGATCCAACCCCCTTAATACTCCCATCTCATTGTAAAAAGGACAAAAAGCCCCTTGTTCTGTTCCCCTTTGTTGTCTGCCTCAAAAACTGATTCTTTAGTGTTCCACTACCAATTCAGCAAAGAAGGTGGGCTCCTCAACTAGCCCCCCACCCTTCCTGGTCCCTTTCCTTGAACATTTATTTCAAAATTGTGAAGTGACCACAATATCACTCACAAACGGTTCATTGGGAAAAAAAAAAAAAGAGCAGGATCAGGCCCAGAAAAGCAGGCAAGCAACAGATAAAGAAACTGAAAAACAGGTTGGAAGCCCTAAGGGCATAGTGTAAGGAGTAAGAAAAGCAGTAAGTGCAGGCATGAACCCCTGGAACAATACTTAAAATGGTGAAATCTGAGGTGATAAAGGTGTTATTTTGGGAGATAAAACAAGTGATTTAAGGAAAGAGAGTGAAAAGTTAACTCTACAAAGGCTGGAGAGAATTAAGCAGTTAAACTTTGTGAAAATGTTAAAAAGGACCATGTTAAAGAGAGAATTCTTGGTTTCTTTGCAGCCATTCTGAAGGGAAAATGGGCCCTTTTCCAAAAGAGTGCCTGTAAATAATCCAAATATATATAGAGCTATGTAAAAACAAAGCAGTGTAAAGGAATGTTAAGGAAAAGAAAATGTGTATGTATCTATTTGTCTGTGAAAATATGTAAAGTTCTAAAAATCTAAACCAGCACATCTGGTTTGTAAAACTCCTGTTTTGTAGGTGTAAGATAAATTGGTTTTGTTTTTGTTTTTAATGCCACTAAAAATTCATTTGACTAATTCAAAGTTGCAAAACTGACAGACCTTTTTGCAAGACAGGTAATTAGTGTTGTTTGGCTTTGGGAATATGCTACTGAATTAAAATCCTATTAGGGCTCCAAAAAGAGCCGCAATAGACTGTTTTCTTTTTCAGATCTCTGTGTGTTTTGTAAGCAGGAGTTGAAAGTGGAAAGAAATCAAAACTCTGGTGGAAGTTGATTGTGTCCCTTTTAAGACAGAGTCTCTGAGCTCTGCTGATGGCTTTGAATCCAAAAGCCAAGCCTGTGTTGAAGCAAATTACCTAACTGATAAAGGAAGGTGAAAACTGCCAGCACAAAAGAAATTGCCTAAATAAAATGACATGGTATAACAAGATCCCTTTAAGAGATTTGATGCTAAATGTTATTGTTAATATTAAACATTGAAATAAATTTAATGTTAGTAAGTACCCCTGTAACAACGTATAGTGTGTATGATTTTTGGAAAAATCCTTGAAGGTAATATGGTAATGATGCTTCTCAGCTATTACCTGTGAATAAACTTAAAGCTTAACACAGCAGGAAAAACATTACAAACTTGGTCTGCTATATAAGAAGAAAAACTTGAGGTACACCACCTCATGAATTTAATAACTAAACAGTGAAATAATTTCCCCATAACCCTTAAAAAGTAAAATCCATTAAAACCTGGCCTGCCTATATTAAAAACAAAAAACAAAAACAAAAAAAACAGGAAAATATGGGGGTAATTCCTCTGTTTTGCCTGCAATCAGCAAGGGTATTTGTAAAAGAAAGGAATATTTTAAGCAACAATCAATGCCACCCTGAAAGGGGTAGAAAAATGTTATTTTTATCTTTCAGAAAATCAGAAAAAGCTAATACCAGCTACAGAACAACCTATTACAAAAACAAATAAGTTAAAAAAAACACAACATACTGCAATAGCTATGGAATGTACTAAAATGCAGATATTTAGAACATAAGATGTTTTGGGTAATATCAGAAAATATTAAGGTTTTAATACATCTGTTAAAGCAAAGAAAAAAATAATTGTTTAATACCTATCAATATAACTGGATGCAGTATGTCTCCAGTACGGTAAGACAAAATTTGTTAAGTGAAGAAATTGTTAAAATTGCACACCAACAGGCTCTGGAAGCAAAGAGATGGAAAGTTAGCCCACTCCACAGATTGCACCTGGGATCCTTCTGGCTACCTCAAACCTCAAGCCAGTGGGCTGGGGAGGAAGGGAAACTATTGGACACTAAAGGTTGTACCAAGTGAACTCCTCAAAAGTGGGTATGCTTGTCCATGCCTGTTGCTCCAAAGCCCTGTAGTACAGACATCTCACTAGGATCCTGTATGTGGAATAAAATTAATAATTAGACCAAAGTATTGTATAACGGGCAATGTGTGTGTTAATTCTTGGAAAGAAGTGTTTTAAAAGAATAAAAGTGTTAGCAACCCACCAGTAGACAAATGTACATGTAATGTAAGTAGTGTGTTTACCAATAATCACATTTACTATTTGCCACAACCAAAAAGTCTCAGCTTACTGTAAGCACTGATTTAGCTGAGTTCTCTATCAGTCTTGGCATTAAATGGCAAACAGTTACCAATTATCTGTTTAAAAAGGTAAAAAGGTAACAGTTCCTAAAAACAAACAAACAAAACAATGTGGGAAACAGAACTATTCATATTATCTGGATGGACTCCCACAACTACTGGCATACTAATGTTACTACCCCTAATTATTTTTGGTTTTAAATTGTATGTGTTTAACTGAAACGTTTAAAATATGCTGGTGAATAAAACAAATGTATGCAAAGCTAGAGCCTCAGGCCCAAATCACCTCCCAGTATTTTTACTACATAAGAAGTGACACTGGCGATTGATAATCTTAGTGTCAAAAGGGGGATATGTAGGAGCTGGACTTTATAATGTATAATTTGATTTCATCCTGCTAGCCATCCTTTTTGAATAGCAGAAAGAAATGACCCTCTGGGACTATAAGATTCTGTTTTCCCATATGCATTACAAATTGGGCCCTCTCTAACTCTTTGTTTTAAGATTTAGGTAGTAAGAGACAGGATTCTCTATTGTGTCTGTTAAGTAAATTAGAGAAACATTGAAGGCCTGGGTCTCAATGTAAATTGTCTTGGTTATTAATTGTAAAACTTAGCAAGGTTTAATTTGCAATGCCTTTTTGCTCGATATAAAATACTACTGTTTGTATTCTCAATCTGTTTGTGTGGAAAAGATAAGGTGTGAAGGCCATTGTTATAGCCAGAGTCAAGGAAAGAAGCAAAAAGACTTAGAGTATCAAAGAATCATCAGGCACAGCTTACTACCCAGACAGCTGTTAAACTGTCTGGCATCCGCAGCATGAATACATGCTTTGCCGTGTAAGAATGCACCACCCCCAGCGAACCAATCATCACCTCAGGACCACACAGAGTCAATTTTGACTCCAGAAGATGACGTAGAGGAACAGCCTGCAATACCTTACAATCTACGTTCTCATAAGGGTTGCCAGAAGCAGACGACTACCTAAAGCAAGGCCCAAGAAAAAGCAGTAGTGAGCCTAGCGCCTGCTGCCTGGTGGACATAAAACTGTGACTACAGTTCCCTCAGTTGAGGTTGTCAGAACCAGAAGGGCCCTGCCTCCAACATGCACCTCTGGTGGTGCCTGTTCCTCGGCTGTTGGTGTCTGGAGGTCTGGGGAGTCCACAATGACAATTCTTTTATCCAGCAGCAAGTGTGGATAGCTCAGACCCTTAATATTTCTAAATGCTGGGTCTGCAGCCACATCCCAGCCCACTCTCAAACTGATGTTCCTGTCCTGGCTATCCCACTCAATTCCCCAGACCTCACTGGAGGACCTCGTCCGTTTAACACAATATGGAACAGCAATGACACCTGGGAAGAGACTATTGGCAGTTCCTTTAACCCACTTGGGGGAGTAATACACCAGGCAAAAAGGCTCCTGAGGTTAAAAGAAAATAGTTAAAATAATGGCAAATAAATCTGAAGAAAGTTTAAGAGCCCTGGCCAAAGAAACAGGGGTGATCCGACAGGTGGCCCTCCAAAACCGTCAGGCATTGTACATAGTGCTGGCGGCCAAAGGAGGGACCTGTGCTCTCATTGGAAAACAATGTTGTATGTTTATACCTGACGATACCAATGAGGTAATAGATCACGTTAGCCACTTAGAACAAATCGCATATCTTTCCCATGAAGAGCCAAGTTCTTTATGGAAGTGGCTAAGTATTCTCTGGCATAGGAAACTGGTTGTTTCAGGGAGCCCTGACTATTCTGTTTGGAATCCTAAGAATTTTTGTATGTTTTCAGTTAGTCTCCTGTTGTACCCAAAATTGTGTAAGGCATGCCACTCAGGTGACTGCCCCAGAACAGAGTGCTAATATGATGATTTTGAATATTGCTGATGAACAAAGAGATAAAGAACGGTTAATATGTGGAACCCCATAAAATTTTGGTCATGGCGTGAGCTTGACCAAAAGGAGGGATTGTGAAAGTAGAATGAATTATATTATAAAAATAAGAATGGATTAAAGAAATGTTGTATGTACCTTTAAGCAGAAATAAGAAATGTTGAAATACAGGTGCCAGGAAAAGAAACATTAGGCATAAACAATGGTGCTAATGGCGAAACATTAACAGAAGATGGGTAATAGTTAGTAAGGAAATAAGATATGCATGCCTAGCCCAGGTAAACTTATCTGATTCTGCTTCCTTTGTTACCTTGTTAAGTTCTCACCCTTTTGTCTGTATAAATAAGATAGTTTGTGTCTTGCATGGTGCTCACATTATCTGGGTGTTATTAGCAGAGCCCTGTGCTAATAAAACAGAGTGGTCTGACAACCAAAGTGAGTCTAACTTTGACACCATTCTGGGGCAGTGATGGGATTGGCTTCTCTACCACACAGCAGCCTCCAGGATCATAGAAACGGGATGATAGAAAGGCCACAGGGAGAGGTCACAGAGACAAGGGTGTGTGAGGCTAGAGAGGCTGATTTCAGGGCTCCCAGTGAGATATTTCCCCCGCCCCTCCCCTGCGTGTCTCAGGGACACAGTCTGAGCCGGGATCCCATCCCCACCCAGAGCCAGGGTCGGATTCTCTCCCCAGGGACGGAGCCCGGCGGGAAAGTGAAGATCGGGGCCTCGTCACCAGCATCGATAAATGTCACCTGCCCCCGGTCACAGTCCAGACAAACCCGGATCCTGCTGGGGGCCCGGCTCAGGGGCAGGGGGGTCTCAGGGGAGGTGAGAGCCTGGAACTGATCCCCCCACTGCTCCACAGCCCAGATCCCCCCCTCAGGGCTGAGGCTGATCTCTCCCTTCCTCCTCACAGACTCTCTGGCCACCCCCACAGCCCAGCATCTCCCATTCCCCACCTCCACCTCCCAGCAATGTCTCCCCGAGGTGAATCCTTCACAGCCCAGCACACAGCGCTCAGTGCTAAATCTCTCAGGGTTATTGGGCAGTCGCTGCCATGTGTCTCCCCGTCTCACACGTTTCCGATCCTCAGATATGACGAGTTGGGGATGAGCCGTGTCTGGATCCAGAGTCACATTCACTGGAGAGAGAATCAGAGCGTTAGGGGCAGAGCTCAGCCCTGGGGGAGGCTGGGACCATTTCTCACACTCCCCAGCAGCCCCGTCCTGGCTGGGACAGGCCTGGATCCCAGGGAGCTGCCTCTGTCCTGGGCACCTGAGACTGAGCAGGGACGTCACCGCAGCTCCTCAGGGTAGTGATCGATCTATTGGGGATCAATTTATAGAGTCTAGTCTAGACACGATGAATCGATCCCCGAGCTCTCTCCCCGTCAACTCCGGTTCTCCCCTGCTGCGAGAGGCGGAAGCGGAGTCGATTGGGGAGCGACAGTATCTTAGCTCGACCCCCCACCTCCCCCCTTAGCATAGACCAGGGCCTAGTGTGTTTCTCATTTGCTTCCAGAAGCTTCAGCTCCCGGCTCCCTCTGCTGGGGCTGCTCCATTCCCAGGGGCACAGACACAGCCAGGAAGGCGTCAGAAGCTTTTATTGAGGAGGGAGGAGAGGATGCTGGTACCAGCTTTATACCCCAGAGGGAAACTCCCTCCCCTAAGGCAGCCTCCACTCCCAGGCCGGGGAACAGAGAGGAAGGTGCAGCATTGGGGAAGAGCCGTTTAACATCAGAGAGTAGGAGCTGGCCTTGGGTGGGGGAGCCCCATCCCCATCCCAGAGAGAAGTGAGGAGCTGGCAGCATCACAGGGAGAGCATCTCTGCAATCCAGGACACAGTGAGCAGCTCCAGTGGGAGAGCCCAGCCCTGCCCACAGGAAAGGCAGGATGTTGGAGAACAGTGATGGGGAGACCCCTTGCACTAGGGCAGGCCTGCACAACTTGTAAGTCGCCACGGGGCACATTACTCCAAAGAAAACAGCTGAGGGCCAAAACCCCCTGGCCCCGCGGAAACACCCTCCCCGCCAGTACCTCCCGGCCCGGCGAAAGCACCCTGCTCCAGCACCGCCCAGTCCTGCGGAAACAAACCCTCCTTCCAGTGATACCCCACCAAACCAGCTGTGGGCCAAAAAGGAAGGTTGGGGGTGGGGAGGTGATACTTGATTTTAAATCAACCAGGGGCTCTCAGCTGAAGAGGTGGCTGAGAACCCTCAGGGTCAAATTAAAGGGCCCGGGGCTCCGGCGGCTGGGGGAACCCGGAGCTTTCCGGGGCTGGGACAGGGATTTAAAGGGCCCAGAGCTCCTGCTGCTGAGGGGAGCCCGAGCCTTTTAAATCCCACCCACAGCCCATCCGCTGGAGTTGTGGCCAGGATTCAAAGGGCTCTGGGCTGTCCACAGCAGGAGGAGCCCTGAGCCCTTTAAATCCCAGCAGCAGCCAGGATTCAAAGGGCTCTGGGCTCCCCGCGGCTGTGGGCAGCGCAGAGCCCTTTGACTCCGGGCCGCGGTTGGCAGTTAAAGGGCTCTGAGCTCCCCACAGAGCGCTGTGTGCGGGGGATTTAGAATCTTCCCGCAGGCCGCACAGTGAGGCTCCGCGGGCCGCATGTTGTGCAGGCCTGAACTAGGGTGAAGCAGAGGGATGTGTCAGCCCTCAGGGCAGAGAGCTTTGTTCAGGTGCTGCTCAGTGAGAGTTTCTGTTCAGCAGCGTCGGTATGAGCTCAGCACTAAGGTTGGTGTTAGGAGTGTTTGTGTGATGTCAGCTTTGCATCTCCCTAGGAGTTCCGGACCTTTAGTAGGTGTTGGGAGTGGGGCACAAGGTCTCACTACCAGTGGCTCTGCACACTCTGTGGTCCTGGCCCATTACTCCTCTTCCCACCAAGTCCCTGACCCCTGGCCAGGCTGGGAGCCTTGGCTCCTGGGGAGAGCCCTTGACCCTCCACCTGCCCTGGGTGGGTTTCTGGGGGTCCTGAGAGCAGTCCCTGTCCCATGTCCCCGCTCCCCGGAGTGCACCATCCAGGATAGGTGGAGGGTTAAGCTATCTTAACCCTCCACCAGTGCTGCTCAGGCTCCCTGGGTGGGAGCCTAGCTCTGGTTTCTGGCCTGGCCAGAGGCCAGGGCCTCAGGGGAAGTGGAGCAGGGGTGGTGCCACATAGAGGGGCCAGCGCTCAGAAAAGGCTCCAATCTCACCCTGTCATAAGAACATAAGAATGGCTGTACCTTGAATGATTGTGTCCCATTGATTGCTCTCAGTCCACCAGGTTTCTGTGATGCCTATTATATCAATATCCTCCTTTATCACAAGGCACTCTAGTTTATAAAGTCCTGGCCTGTGTGAATGCCCCGCCCACTGATTAAGGCTCAGCCAATTACCAGAGGCTTCTAGCTTTCAAACCTTCCTTTGAAGCTCACAGCCTCCAACTACCAGCTACAGCACACAGTCCTTCAAACAAACAAACAACCAAACAGACTGACAAACACAAGCTCAGCACACAGCAAGTAACCCCCAAACACAAGCAAACACACACTACAGACAGTCACTTACCCCACAGATGCTGTATTTGCTCCTCCTTCACCTGGAGAACTCCGTTGCGAAACACCCTGTTAGCAGCCCCTGTTCGTCTGTGTGCTCCGAGTGGTTCACCTCTTTTTCTCTCCGGTGCAGATGGCAGAGTGTCTGGAGGGGGAAAAGATAAAACAGGTGAGATTTCAGGCTTCATATTTATAACAGCGTCAGTCTGATCTCCTAGATCTGTGTTTTCATCATGACACAGAAAGAGATGGAGACACACTCAGGTATTTAATGTGAAAAGGTCTGTAACCTCTTTCCTCTCTCATTCAGGCATCTCCCAGCAATGGACCCAACATCCTTTTGAACTCCCAACTTGTCAAAAGACATGAAATTGTGTAAAAGATCATTGAGTCCTGATTCTGTCATCTCAGATCTGCTTAGGCTTCGTCAGAGGAAGTTTGAATCACAAGACTGAGGTCCCAGTTATACTGGCAGGGCCAGCTCTAGGCACCAGCCTACCAAGCACGTGCTTGGGGCGGCACCTTGGGAGGGGGCGGCGACTGGGGTTTGGTTTTGTAGTTTTTGGTTTGGACAGGGAGCGCTGGGGGGGGCGGGGACTTGGGCGGCGCGACACTCGGGGCGGGACTTGGCGGTGCTGCGACGCGGCGCTCGGAGGGGCGGGGACTTGGTCGGGGCAATGCGGCGCTCGGGGGGGGGGGGTTGGGCGGCGCTCTTTTTTTTTGCTTGGGGCGGCAGAAATGTTAGAGCCGGCCCTGTATGCTGGTACGCCCTGAAGGTGATATTAGACATTGGACTATGAACTATTTCTGAAAAAACTCTTTACAACTAGAAAGCTTGTTTTGTTTTTTAATAGAGTTTAGTTTAGTTAATAAGAAATGGCTGTAGTGTGTATTTGGGTAAGATCTGAAACATTCATTAACCTGGCAAGTAATGTGTCTGATCCTTTGGGAGTGGTAAAACCTTTTTTCTTTTATATGATGAAATAAGATTTTCAGAAATAATCGTATTTGACATAAGGGGAATGTTGCCTTAAGTAGCCTTGTAATTAAGTGATAGTTCATAAGTTGCTATATAGGACAAAGAGATGTTTTGACCGCACAATGTGCTTAAAGACACCAGACACCCACAATGTGCTGCCAAGAAGCAGTTAGTAAAGTCCAAAAAATCCCATGTGGAGAAAAGGGTCAAAGTGACCCATGCACATCAGTGTGAAATGACTGGTAATGAATGAATCAGAAATGAGAATAACTTGAAAATAGCTTGGACAGCAAAAGCCCTTCCAGTTAGAAGATACTTACAATACATAACACACAAAGGTGATTGAAAAGAACTAATAAATATATAATCTGGATGTGTATAATACGTCAGACATTGGAAGGAGCATCATACGATAAATGACCCGCCTATGCCCCAGGAGAAGGTAAGTGGGCAGTATTTCTTTCAGTATGTCTGTCATTTCTTACTTTAACAGTAGTTGTAATAGCAAGACATACTTTTGGAACAAATAAGGGGTTGAAATTAATGAGTCTGAATGTCTTGGACTCTAAGTGTGTGGCATTCTCATCCAATCATTAAATAGAAGCATAATATAATTATGAACCAATTACCAGCGCCATTCTCAGTCTCAGATACTGATCCCAGTTTCCCCTCCTAGATCCCTTCTAGGTACCTTTGAACTTCCTCAGAGCCTCCAGTAGCGCAATAGTTTTCTGGGAGAAACCACTGACTTGCTCTTCCAGTTCAGGAGAAATCTCCTCTGGCTGCTGCAACTTCTTCTCACACCTGGACAGAAACAATTTCACACGATTATAGTTCATTTAGTGACTTATAATAAGAGCTTACTAGTGAGTTGCTGCTCTAATGGGCCTGGAGTTAGAATTCCTCTGCTTCTCCCAGCTGCAGAAATCTGTCCCCTAGGAACTAGACTAAGGCACCAACTCCCACCTCCCCAGCTCATTCCACACAGGTCTCCAAACAGTCCTCAGGTGGGAAAGACTCTTGACACCTACTACCCTGGGCTGAATGGTAACCAGGGCCCCAGCAGTGACAGGCCCATATTCCATCTCCACTATCCTGGCCAGTCCCCCAGGGAGGTGACATCTCTAGGAAATACTTGAGGTCAGTCCTTTCCACTGAATGGAGAATCCCAGAGTTTTCTGTGCAAGGGTGAGAACCTCAGGATGAAGTTGATCAGAGAGATTTGTATCTAGAATGTGACCTTCTCCACACATTTTGCTGTAGAGCCCTGGGAGATGCTCTACAGAAAGCTCTTTCCCAGTATTGTGAAGTGTGAGGGGGAGTGAGAGAGAGCCACATACCTGCTCAAGGTACTTCTGACATCCTAGAAGGGAGGAAGAGGGGGAGAGAGAAAGAGGAAAGAATCTCAGTTCCATTTGACTCACAAAGGGGATCCCAGGGAAGGGATTTTGCAAATATGGGGAAGAGAGGCCCTGCCCTGATCCCAGGGCCATGGATTCTCTGAGCTAATGGGGCTTTTCCATCTCTAATATCTGTGTCTGTAACTCTGCAGTGACCAATAGTCATTCACATGTCAGCAATGCACACGCCGAGTTACACTCAGATCTCTGACTGCTGGCTCCAGTGCTTATGATTCAGGAGCCCTCCCTTCCCTGTGTGGGGATCTGGAATATTTCTAACCACAGGTGCTGGCTTCCAATTGTTCCTGGGGGTGCTGAACCCCAGGCCCTACCCCCACTCCACCCCTTCTCCCAATGCCACAGCCCCGCCCTCCCTCTTCCTGCCCCCACTCTGCCCCTACCCAGATTCTTTCTGACCCCTCCCTTGTATGAACTCTATCCCCACTCCTCTCCCAGTGCCTCCTGCACACCATGGAACAGCTGATTGAGGCAGGTGGGAAGCACTGGGAGAGAGGGGGAGGAGTTGATCAGTGAGCATGAGGTGCTGGGGGTAGAGAGGGGAGCTGGCTGCCAATAGGTGCTAAGGGCCCACTAAGTTTTTTCCATGGGTGCTCTGGCCCTTAAGCACCCACGGAGTCGGCGCCTCTGTTTCCCCCTGTCTCACCTGCAGGAATTTGCTTGTTGGCTTCTGACACTTCCCCTCCAGCTCACTGATCAGCTCACTGAGATGGGAAATCTGCTCGGAGAGTTTACTGACATTTTCATTCTGGATCCTCACAATCTCCTTGTCCAGCTTCTCCAGCTGGGCCAGCAGGAGTCGCTCTTGTTCCTCCAGGAACTGCCGCAGTTCTTGAAATTGGGACACAATCTTCTGCCTCTCGGTTTGTGTTTGTTTCTGTATGAAAATATGGAAAGGGCTGGTCAGGGACATGGATGGAGCCTGGGGTCCTTTCATGGAGAGCTGAGTGTGCAGGAGGGAGAACTTAATTGAAATTCCTAAGATTTCTGACATTTGACTATCCTCTAGGGAGAGGACTTTCTCACAACTTCCCCTTCAGCCCCTCTCTCTCTGAAAGGGAGGTTTCCATGTCTGTCATGTTAGCATATTCATGGCCTCTGGGAATTCAGACCCAGAGCAGCAGGAGGCAGGACTCAGCACTACACTGACAGAGACACCAGGGGAGAAAAAGTAAACAAACATGTTAATGCACAAACACAGTGGACAGCACTTCACAGGTGACATTCAGTTCACTTGGGGGCATTTCTGGGCAAGTCACAAGAGCTAGACATTAACTCATCCACTGAAATGGCTTCTCTACACATGAATCTAACCCATCAATCCGTGATCATGGAGAAACACACACAGGTCCATGTTCACCAAGGCCACACTGGAGTCTGCCTCCAAACAGACCTCCCACTACCAGTCCCTGCTGGTTAACAACAACAGGCACCTACCAGATACTTCTGGCTTTTCCCCTCTCCAGTCACTTTCAATCCCAGCAGCTTTTCTTTCTCTTCCCTCAGAGTCTTCAATTGGGCCTGGATTCTTTTCTGAAGAAACAAAAATTATTTGGGAGCTTTTATTTGAATGGTTGAGAGGGGTGTGGAGCTTTGTGTTTTTCCATCCAAAACCCAAGATGACTGTTGGTCCTAATTGCTTTATGACATCAGGGGCACCAAGGAGATGAAACCTTATCAATGCAGACTGGGAATGCGTCATATTCTGACTTATTACCAAATCAGGTTCAGTCTTTTCAGTAATTAGAGATCTCAATTATAACCAAGCTTTATTGGTATTTGTGAATTGATTAGTGGTACAGGACTAACAGGACACTGGAGTCACATGGGGGTGAATCAACAGGCCTTTTTTTTAAGAAGGTTTAACAAACAACGTGATACAAATCCCAGAAGGTTTCAGGGTTTCAATATGGGCTGGGATTTCAGCCCTGAAGCCCTGGGGACTGCACTGGTTGGGCTGAGCTGGTCTAAGCACCAGGGCAAACCCCATGAGATGTAGAGAGGCCATTCATCTGGTTGGAAGCTGCGCAGTCCCAGTGTTATGGAGCACAATCCCTGTCCGGTAGGGACCCAGCACTGGACGTGGGTTTGTCCAGTGAAAAAGAAAGAGAAGGAGATCGAGGATGCAGGAGGATACCAGTGAGGGCGGGGACAGGGGTGGGGGTGGCACCTCCATGCAGAATGATGAAGGTGGAGGCAAACTGAAGAAGGCAGAGGAGGGCCCACACAGGCTGACTGATTCAGGTGTGGGAGGGCCCATGCAGGCAGGTGTGGGGATGTTCTGTGTTCTGGGGATGCCTCAGTGGCCACCCTAATTAGACAGGCAGATTTGTATAAGGAACGGTTGGGGTTTGCTCCAGTGCTGCCCTAAACCCTTTCAGTGGCAATGCCCCCTGGGTAGGTCCTCACTGTCCCATTCCCTGGTAAAGATCCCGGAAGCAGTGCATTCTGGGATATTACAAAATCTGCCTGGTGGGAACCATTTTGGCTGGTCCCTGCCCACGTACACAACAGAACAGGTCAGACTGGCACCGGTCAGCTCCAGCCTGGGGTTGGTTTTGCTACAATCCAGTGAAATCCCAGTGGTATTTGGCATGGACCTGAGCTGTCTGGAGCCCTTTTGTGTGAGGGCTCAAGGTGCCGGGAGTCCACACAGTGTTTAGCCCAGTGATCTCCTCTAGTGCAGGCCGGCAGCATCTGAGATTAACCCCTCATGGAGAAATACAGGAGTTCAGAATCCCAGTGGGAAACCTTGTCTCCATGCTGAGCCTGGGAGTCTTATCTTCCCACTGTTTGCACTTCATCACTGCTCAGTGCTGCTGAGGGGGGCAGCGTTGGCTAGTGGTTAGGGGAATGGGCTTGGCCTTGGATAAGTGGGGGTTTATACCCAGCTTTGACACTGACCTACTGAGTTACCTTGGACAAGTCACTTCCCCTCTTTGTGCCTCAGTTTGTCCTCCCAACTTTTGTCTCTCTTGTCCAGTTAGACCAGGGGTGGGCAAACTTTTTGGCCCACGGGCCACATAGGGATTGCAAAACTGTATGGAGGACTGGGTAGGGAAGGCTGTGCCTCCCCAAACAGCCTGGCCCCGGCCTCCTATCTGCCCCTTCTCACTTCCTGCACCCTGACTGCCCCCCTCAGAATCCCTGACCCATCCAACCCCCCACACTCCTTGTCCCCTGAGCGCCTCCTCCCAAGATCCCCCATCCCTATCCACCCTCCCGGGGATCCTGCATCCAACCCCCCTGCTCCCTGTCCCCTGAGTGCCCCGCCCCCTATCCACACCCCTGCCAGGCCCCTCAGGACTCACACACCCCATCCAACTGCCCCCTGTTCCCAGTCCCCTGACTGCCCCCCAGGATGCTCTGCCCCTTATCCAACCCCCCCCGGCTCCCTTAACCACACCACTCAGAGCAGCACGTCTGGCAGCCTTGCAGCCCACTGTGAGCCAGACACACTACCGCACAGACCTGCAGGACTGCTCAGCCTCGCCGCCCAGAGCACTGCCTGCGCAGCGGTGTGGCTCCGGAGGGGTAGGGGGGACCACGGGGCGGGGAGGTGCTAGCCTCCCCAGCTGGGAGCTCAGGGTCTGGGCAGGATGGTCCCGTACGCTGGATGTGGCCCACGGGCCGTAGTTTACTCACCCCTGAGTTAGACTGTAAATGGCTCAGGGCAGGGATTGCCCCTCACTGGGTTTTCCACAGGGCCCCCTACAATCAAGGTCAGATCTCATCTGGGGGCTGTAGGGGCTGCTGGGATGCAAGTAACAATAATAAACACTGTGACCCAGTCAGTAATAACAGCCACAGCTTGTAACTCCCCCTTCTCCGGTCTGAAGGCAGCGCTCCCACATAGACTGGCCTGCAGCTCTTGTGACTCAAACCTCACTGGTCATTTAATAACTTCGGGTCTGCAGAGAGTTCCCTTAGTTCACTGGTGGGAGCTGGGTTTGAAAAGGATTCAGCTGCTCAGAGAAAACTTTTCCACATCAGACAATTTTTAAATCTTTCTGTTCCCTTTCTTGCCAGGCTGGAGTATCATTAATTTGTACAGCCTCTTTCATGCAATGAAGGCTACACACAGCTGAATGACACAGATACACCTGTCTCAGGAAACTTGTGATGCCAAAGTTATTACCCATAAGACTGGACAGCAACTCTGTACCTTGTACTCCTGGGCGGCTTCCTGGATGGGAACCACCGTGTGAGCGCGGTGAGCCCGGGACTCTCTGCAGATCACACAGATGGGGCTTTGATCCTCTTCACAGAACAGTTTCAGAGCCTCCTGGTGTTTCCCACACACCCCGTCCCCTCCTCTTCCCTTTGCTGCCTGTAAACTCAGTTGCTTGGCGATTTCTACCATGTTTGCCAGCTGCCTGTTGGGCCTGAGGTTTCTCTGCTGCACAGTATGTCTGCACTGAGGGCAGGAGATGGCTGTATCGGATCCCTCCCAGCACTGGCTGATGCAGGCTCGGCAGAAATTGTGCCCGCACTCCAGAGTGACAGGTTCTGTAAAATACTCCAGACAGATGGGACATGTCGCTTCCTCCTGGAGACTTTCCACGGGGTTCTCTGCAGCCATGGCTCCCTCTGGGCAGTGTAACAGAGTAAGTTTCAATTTCCTGAGTTCACACTATGCCCCGCCTGCAGCAGGAAGCGGGTGTTTCCCTTCGTGGAACTGACTCCTGCTGTTTGCTGAATTGGAAGGAGACAACCCGTAACATTACAGCCCTGGAGGCTTTGGTGAAAAATGTTCCACTCGGGCTCTGGTCCTGCAATCAGCCCCTGTGCTGGTGGGGAGGGTCACTGGGGCTTCACATGGACATCAGCTCTCCCTGTGAGGATGAGCCTGCAGGAGCAGGGTCTGTGTGTCTAAGCAGCGATAGTCAGAATTGGTTGAATTCTTTTTTTATATACTATATAATTTTGACAGATAATGCTCATTTTAAGCAATTTTTATATTTATTCATTTAAACTTTCACAGTTGCACAAAAATCCCAGTTTCAGCATTTCATTCCAATTGTTACCAATTTAAATGTTCACAGCTCTGGGAAATTATGGGGGGGGGGGATCAGAGAATATTTTGGTCAGACCAGAACTATTGAATGACACTGGACAGTGAGATTCAAAAAGTTGAAGCTTTAAAACTCTTAAAATTGTCTGTGAGCAGGTAAATCTCCTCCCTCCCCCAGCAGCTCCCCCAGGGCAATAACCCAATTCCTCCCCCGCACCACACAGACTGAGGCTGAAAGCAGGGCCAGTGCAACCATTTAGGCCAACTAGGCGGCCGCCTAGGGTGCCTAGTGGTTGGGGGTGTGTAAAAGCCTGCTCAGGCGAGGAGGTGGAGTGGAGGTGAGCTGGGGGGGGGTGCGGGGAGGGCTGCCCGCAGTAACGGGGGGGTAGGCGCACAGGGGAACTGCTCCCTGCCCTAGATCACCTCCACTTTGCCTCCTTGGGGGGGGAGGGATAGCTCAGTGTTTTGAGCATTGGCCTGCTAAATCCAGGGTTGTGAGTTCAATCATTGAGGAGGCTACTTAGGGATCTGGGGCAAAAAATTGGTCCTGCTAGTGAAGGCAGGGGACTGGACTCAATGACCTTTCAAGGTCCCTTCCAGTTCTAGGAGATTAGTATCTCTCACATAACCCCCGCTCTAAGTCTCCTCCAATCGGCGCCGCAAGCCTGGGAGGGGAGGAGAATTAGAGCGACGCGGTGTGCTCAGCGGAGGAGGCGGACAGGGCCGTCCTTAGGATTTATGGTGCCCTAGGCAGGATTATTAAACTGATGCCCCTGTGCCTGTCTTGCTCTTAGCAACACAAATATAAGCTTACACTATTGGAAAACTTGCCACATGCATGTTATTAAAACCACTTTAACTTAATTAAGCACACTGTAGTGCTGATGGACTAGCACTAAAGAAGTAGCACTATAGAAAAAATTCTGATTTGACAGAATGATGCAAATAATGTAATTTTTTTAATTTGTCAACATTTTATTGGAAATTTATATGAAGAGGTATTGAAACAAGGATTAGTTCTTAATTAAAAACAATCTTTCTGGCTTTTTTGGCTGCAAAATCAGTAATAATGTAATTGTATGACAAAGACAAAGTGATTTCTTGTTTGATTGCAAGAATAGCAAGACCAGTCAAGTGTTCCTGACTCCTTGTAGAGTGGAGGTAGTTTTTAATGAGCTTTAGTTTTGAGAAACTCCGTTCTCCTGATGCTACTGTTACAGGAATTGTCAGTAGAATACAAGTAGCAATGTACACATTAGGATATATGTCAACAAGTTTGCTGGTATGAGTAAACTGTACAATGTCCATTATCGATTTTGCATGTGGCAACATTGATGACAGTGTACTCCATTCTTCGTACAGTTCAAGGCCATTTAAATCAAAACGATCGCCGTGCTTCAGGAGGCTCTCTAGCTCAGGGGTCCACAACGCGGTGCCTGCGGGTGCCATGGCGCCTGTAGGGGCCTCTCAGTGCACCTGCGTACTGGCTGGCAGACGAGCATCCACCGAAATGCCGCCAAAATTCGGCGGCGACGCCTCTGGATGATGCTGCTTGCCGCCGATAAGCAGTGTCATCCAGAGGCATCGCCGCTGAAATGCCGCCGAATTTCGGCAGATGCTCATCCACTGCCACGGTAAAAGGTTGGGGACCACTGCTCTAGGTTCTTGCACTTTGTCATTAGTTACTCTTGTTTTCCTATTTCATTGAATTTAGTCCTGCTCAGCCCACTACCAGCTAAGTGAATGGAACCCCAGGCCAACAGCGGGTTGAGTGGCTCAGCCAGGGTATCAGCCGCCAGCCTGCTCAGCCCGCTGCCAGCCTGGGGTCCCTCAGCCCGCTGCCGGCCGGGACCCCGGGTGGCAATGGGGCAGCAGCCAGAACCCCAGAGCAGCGGTGGGCTGAGCTGCTCAGCCCACTGCTGCGTGCCATCGAAAATCAGCTTGCGTGCCACCTTTGGCACGTGTGCCATAGGTTGCCGACCCCTGCTCTATACATTAGTAAGGAGATGAGCATATTACAGTTGTTGGAGGGCTCTATTTAGCAGTAACAGGGCTATAGGAAAGTCAGTCAACATTTTTTGTTTCCCTGATGAAAACTGGCCCACTCCCTTCCCCATACCAAACTTGTCACAAATAATTGTCAACAACTTAATTTTCTGTTTTTGGCTAAGATATTGATTTTTTAAAAACAAAAATATTGAAATTTAATTCAGGGTTGTTAGCAAGCTCTTTTGGCAAACAAAGTTGTTAAATGACAATCTAAATGGCAACTCAGTACTGCTTTCATGCTTGGCTCACTCCCCAGCCTGCTGGTCCAACAGCTGCAGTAGAGGAGGAGATAGGTGGAAAACTGCAGGACCCCAAAATCCACCTCTTGGGGTGCAGAGTGGCAACAGCAGCAGCAAACTGTCATCTCCGATCATACGCCAATGGGCACCACCACCAGCCCAACGACCATGGTGAAGTTAGCACAGCATCTGATCTCAGGGACGGGGCACCCCTGGAGCCACAGCAGCTCATCCTGCCCTGTGCAGCTCCCCCAAGATGAGATGGATCGCTGGCAGCCCGGGGGAGAGACATGCTCCCCAGCTAGGGTGACCAGATCCAGATGTCTTGATTTTATGGGGCCAGTCCTGATATTTGGGGCTTTGTCTTATATAGGCACCAATTACCCCCACCTAGGGTGACCAGACAGCAAATGTGAAAAATCGGGATGGGGGTGGTGGTGGGGGGGAATAGGAGCCTATATAAGAAAAAGACCCCAAAATCGGGACTGTCCCTATAAAATCGGAACATCTGGTCACCCTACAGGTGAGTTCCTTCCCCCACCCCTTCCCAGAGACCCCAGCAGCCAATCCCCTCCCTCAGACTGTGCTGCATTCGGCTCTCTCTAGGACCCAGCAGCCCTGCTCTTACATGCTCCACTGCTTCCCATCTGTCTCAGCAGAGCGGTGCCCCCAGACCTAATGGTGCCCTAGGCTGCTGCGTGTTCTGCCTATGGCTAAGGACGGCTCTGGAGGCGGAGCTGGGGCGAGCTCCCCAGGCGAGGTTAGCTGCCGCGGGGGGGCTCCCCAGGCAGGGTTAGCTGCAGAGTGGGGCTCCCTAGGCGGGGGGAGGTGGCGGGTTCCCTGGGTAGGGGGCTCGGTTAGCTGCAGCGGGGAGCGGGGTTAGCGGAGGGTGGCGGCAAGGTGGAAGTTCGCCTAGGATGCAAAACTTACTTGCACCGGCCCTGGCTGAAAGTCCATCTGATGGTGGCTCAGGGGCCTGTGGAATGTGCTGGGAGCTCAGCCTGGGCCCTAATGGGGCAGGTGACCCTGTAACACGACCACACCCAGCAAGGCCTGCCCCCATTTTCTCCCTGTTTGTCAGTCCAGGCAGAGAGACCAGGGACTGCGGGGAGACGAAGCTCCTGTCCCCCAGGTGAGGGCTGGGGCCCAATGGCCAAGGGCAGCCGGTGTGAGGGGAGCTGGCACTAGGGGTCCTGCAGTGCACAGGGTGTGGGACAAACAGAGAGCTCTAGGGGTCCCTGGTTCAGTGCTGGGTTCGTTGGCCAAGACAGGAGCCGTCACACCTGTTCTTAGCCTGGCGGCTCCTGCTTCTGTTTCCCTGCACAGTCTCCCCAGCTCTCCGGGACTCCTGGCTCTCTGCAGATGGCAGCGGGTGTGAGGGGAGCTAGCGCTGGGGCTCCTGCGCTGTACAGGGGATGGGCTAACCAGAGCTCTCCTGTCCCCAAGGCTCTCAGGCCACTTGTCCAGCCTGGCTGCAGGAAGGGATCTGGGGACAGACAGAGGGGGCCTGGGAGAGTCTGGGGGGGGGAAGCCACCTGGGAACAGACACTGAAATCCAGCTGTGGTGAGAAAGGCAAAGGGGCAGGTGCTCTGGGCTGTGTCCCTTAGATATTCACAGCTCATGTCAGTGAAGATGCTGATTGTTCAACCCCCAGTGAGCACCCAATCAAAATTATAATTCAATGTACAATGGATCTTAGTATAATTGGTGTCAAACAGTGACTGAGAAACCGTCACCAGCCACTTCCCCAGAGATGATACCTGAGTGTTAATAAACTTCTTTCGCAAGAAGATCCCACGACCTGATCTGGTGCCTCTTGAAAGCAGAGGAAAGATTCCCACTCACATAAAAGGCTTTTGGATCAATCTCTGAGTGACTTGGTCAGTCACCCTGAGTGCCAGTCACTGCACCCCAAAACTGGGTTCTCTGCACATGCAGTGCAGGGGGGTTGGGGAGGTGAAATCCACCCCCATTCTGGGGCCAGGACATAGGGCTCCAGCACAGCACACCCTGTGCACCCTAAAGTCAGCCCCTCCCCCAGCCTGTGCAGGGGTGGGGCCACTGAGAGGGGCTGGCACTGGGAAGAAGCTGGCACGGCAGGCAGGGGCTGTTCCTCATGGGGAGGAGCTGATCAGCTGCCCTGCCTGAAGCACAACCACTGCCTGTGACACTCCGCACGTGCCCAAGGCTTGCAGTGGCCTCCTGCCCCCAAACTGTGCCCATGTCAAAAAATGGGCAGAGCTCAGTGGCCTTACCAGCATGGCCCCTGGTCTACCCTGTTCCAGTGCCCCTGGATCTCCTCACTGCTACATGGGCTAGTTTTAGGGCTTCGTGTCCTGGCCACCGTCGCTTTGGTTGGTAACTTTAGCTACAATCCCAGGGAGATGTTTGCACTGGAATTTTCTCATAAATTTAAAGACAATCTTCTCCTAAAATCTCACCCTGTCTGAATGGTCCTAGGGATTTCCCCTTTTTCTCTCCAGTTCAGACAGCAGAGTGTCTGGAAGAGGAAAGGAGAAGAGAGGTGAGATTTAAGGGTTTCATATTAGAACAGAGTCCCCACTCTGAACTCCTAAAGTTGTGTTTTAGTTATGACAGAGAAATAGACAGAGACACACTCGGGTATTTAGTATAAAAAGGTCTGAAATCATCTCTTTTGTCTCTCATTCAGGCATCTCCCAGCAATGGAACCAACATCCAATGAAGCCTCACAACAATCTGTAAGTGAGATTTACTTCCCCCCTCCTCCCATCAACCCCTCCCACTCTTCAGACTCTAGTTGGTTTGTCTCATTCACTTGCTGCCTTTTGTCATAACCTAGACCCAGATCATGCAAAGACTTTGGCATAAAAGTAACTTTACCCACTTGGGTCTCTTTGACAGGGAATGTTCAGAGTGCCCTGGAGCGCTGGCTGCAGCCCCCCTGTGCCACTGGGATTCCCCTTCCAGGAGACATTGGAGCTGCTTCTCCTCCAGCAGCTAGTCCAATCCGTCCTCTTGCTGCTGCAGCCTCACTGCTATTGGCAGTGTGCTCGCTCCAGCAGTGTCAGCATGTTTACATGCACCCCAGCTGGGAATCACACCTCCCAGGTGCTGTGTAGAGGTGCCCTCCATCAAACCAGGACATTCTTAATGTAAGCAGGGTCTCAATGAGCTCTCTCCTGGCACCTACTGATTAGCTGGGGAACAGCACTTTAGGAGCTGCCCTTGTTTGCATGAACACACCCAGGGGCGGCTCTAGACATTTTGCCGCCCGAAGCATGGAGGGTCCGCCGGTCCTGTGTGATGTAGTTAGGTCAATCTAAGCCCTGCTGTAGATGCCGATAAGTCAAGGGAAAAATTCTTTGTTACCCTAACTACTGCATCTCCTGGAGGTGGATTTACTGCATTGATAGTAAAACCTCTTTTATCGACATAGGAAATGTCTACGCTAGTCACTCATTCTTACTGGATATTGGGATGAATGCACACTCCCCGGTCCCTGGGTCTCCTTCTCCTGGTGTGGAGCTTCCAGCTTTTTCTCAAAATGCCAAATCCCAATTAACTAATTCGGTGTCCCTGCCACTCCACATATGCCTGTTCCCAGCCCCACATTAATACTGCTCCCCAACCCCACATCACTTCTACCCCCAGCCCCTCCACCAGTTGTGACCCCACAGCCCCCACATCTGCCCCCATGGCCCCTCTTCTCCTCCCATACCTGGTGCTGCAGGGAGGGCAGGGTAGGAGCTTTCAGGAGTCATAGAGCTAAGAGGCCAGGTGTTGGGTAGACAGGAGTCCTCCAGGCCATAGGGACTAGGATTACTTGGCTAGAGAAACCCATTTTTCCATTCCCAGTGGGCTGTCCCCCCCGCAATGTCTCAGTGGCACTGTATGATCCAGAATCCCAAGAGTCCTCCTGGATCATAGAGGACAGTGGCAAACAGGCTGCACAGTCCATGGAGCAGTGATGAGATTGGCTTCTCTACCACGTGTAGTAAGAGGAGGCCCTGAGATATAATCCTTGGTATCAGAGGCCTGGTTTGAGGTCTAAGCCCTGAACTAAGGTAATGGTGAAAGGTTGGTGAGAGAACTCCCACAGTCTCTGTTCAGCCTCCTGTCCTTCCAGGAGATGTTCCTGTATTGTGGGTTGGGGGGGAACCCGGGCCCACCCTCTACTCCAGGTTCCAGCCCAGGGACCCTAATGGTAGCAGCTGTTGGTAGCCAACCTTTCACTGCCAGAGTTGCTACATTTCCCTGGGCCACTTCCCCACAGCTCTCCTGCTTCTCCCTTCTTCACCCCTTACCTTAGGACTCCTTTAACAATGGTTTTAGGGTGTCTTCAGTAACCAGCCCTTCAGCCACACTTCCTCTCTTCTGGCTCCCTGACTCCCCTGCCTGACTGGAGTGAGCCCTTTTTATAGTATCAGCAGGGCCTTAATTAGAGTCAGGTGGTCACATTAACTGAATGGCCTCACCTGACTCTTTACAGGTTAATTAGAGTCAGGTGTTCTCATTAGCCTGGAGCAGCCCCTGCTCTGGTCAGTCAGGGAACAGAAAACTGTTAATCCGGTGGCCAGTATATCTGCCTTCTGCTATTCTGCTGTACCCAACTGGCCTGGTCTATCACAATTGTAAACAAACTAAGTTAAAACTGTGTATTAAGTTTGGGTTACTAAAAACAAACAAAAAAATCTTTACTATGTTAACTAACAAAAGTTGTTTAAGTTGCATCCCACAGACCAGATATCAGAAAATATCACACCCTGAAGACTCAGTATACAGTGAAGAAATCCCCAAGCATCAAGAAAAGAAAAATGAAGTGTTTCATAAATAAGAGACTGGTCAAATACACCTCTACTTACCATATATGGACAATTAAGTTAACAATCAGCTAAAAACCACTAGCTGGACCAGGATAAGCTGTCATTTAATTTCAACTTGGTTACTGTGTAAAAACAACTGTATTATTGCTGTATGACCGTATTATCATTGTACTGCTGTATTATTGCTGTATTGTATTATTGCTGTACAACATGTACAATGTGCATAACCTTGCTAAACTGTTTAACCAACACACAGGTAAAAATCAACAAACAAATGGCAGCAAACAACATGAAGGCAAGGAAAAAACAAATTGGTAAAGAAATTAAGTTACATAGTAACTATAAATTGGGTAAACAACTTGCCTGTTAGTACTAGTCATAATTTGGGTCAGTGACACTGCATCCTAACTGAGGCACATGTTATTCAAAACAATCTTGTTCAGTGTCTGGGTAGTGATATTAAATCCTGACACAGTAATATTTGATAAATTGGTTACTGTCCATTCAGTAGGTTATCTGGAAGACAGCATCCATAAGAAACAACTGGATCTACCGCAACCAATGGAACAGAAAAGCTACCCACTTCTGTTTCCTGCCCAGTAAAGCTTACCCAAGGGTAACCTATAACATGAATGGACAGTACATGTAGTAACTAATTACAATATAGTTATATATAAAGGCCTCAGTGGTAGTGTCACTACTCCAAATTTCTGTTTTTTTTCTCATATACATAGCACTGTGGGATACGCTATCATAATCCCTATCCCAGTATTTCAAAACACTCAGCCTACTTCTAATGATGAGACAGATAACCGGAATTGCCCTAATAGGCGTGTGTTTCTATCTGTGTCACCAAAGTAAAAGGGCCAGAGTACACCAGCAGACTGGAAAAACATGGTTACGCTTGGATATAAGGTGGTGTCGTAGGTACACATACATACTATACATACATGCCCATACACACTACAAATATATATGCCATATCAATATAATTCATATATATTAATTATTTGGGAGTGCTTCTAAGGCTCAATCATAATACTACATTCCTCAGTCATGGTCCCAGGCCTAACATTCCCAGGCCCAACATAAGGGACTAAAAAATAATTGGATAATAAAATCTGCCTAACAGTCATACGAGGGAATGTGCAGACTAAACAGACAGATGGGGCATAAGTGTATGGATGGTAAAATAAGGTAACCACATAACAGTGTTTAGCCCACTGGGTTATCTTTAGTCCATGCATTATGCTTTACCGGGACGATGGGTAAACATCCTCCCCATAAAAAGACAAAAAGTGGGGGAATGTAGTAAGAGGAGGCCCTGAGATATAAACCTTGGTATCAGAGGCCTGGTTTGAGGCGTACGGCCTGAACTAAAGTAGTGGTCAAGACTTTGCTAACATAAAGCAAAGTTAAGCTGTGAGCCAGAGGCAGGCCCTGCTCACAGCAGCTGGCAAGGAAAGGGCTGATGGGGCAAAAAGAGACGTACCTAAAAGGTACAGAACACTAGATATCAGACCAGTCGCATACTTGTACACTCCACACCAGGGCCGGCTTTAGGAAGTGCGGGGCCCAATTCGAAAAGTTTTGATGAGGCCCCGGCAGGGATGACTAAAACAAAAAAAACACTTTAAAAAAACCCCTTTCATTTCTTCCATGTATTATTTACTTTCCATGACTATATAAATAATAACAAAATTATATATTACATACATTGCATCATATATTAATTAGCTGATTTGTACCCTCCTTCCCCAGCTCCGCCCCGTCGAAACAAGGTTGGGGGGGGGGAGTGGGAAGAAACGGCACACATGGGGTGACCAGATCACAGCAGTAAAATAGGACCTGTCCCCTCCCTGCTCAGCCCCACCATCACACCCCTCTTCACCCCCTAGCCCCCCGCTGGCTTGCTGCATCCCTCCTACTCAGTCCCCTACCCACCACTCACCTCCTTTCACCTCCTCCTTCCCCTGCCAGAAACCCCCATGCCCGCCCCTAAAACTCCTGCTGGCTCACTGCTCGCCTCTTTGCCCACCCGCCACTTGCCCCCTCACCCTTCCCCCAAGTATAAAGCCTCATTCAAAGACCCATGGGTGACTATATTATTGCACACAGCAGTCAATCAATGCAGTTGTAGATAAATCTCTGCATTATGCATTTTTGTATAACTTTTATATGACTTTGTATTGAACCTTGGTAATATGTTATAGCAGGCCCCAAAGGTAGTGTAATTAAGGTAAAAGAAAAATGTCTTTTTGCTAGTAGAATAAGATCTTCCCCCCACTTTGTAATCAATTGCCCTGTTGAATGAACGAGGTGTGAATTAGGAAGGTGTGGAAGGCAGCACCTCCAGAGAGCTGCAACCCTTGGAGAGGGGCTGGGAGCCAGACCAAGGAGAGCTTTGCCCAGGCTGAGTGGGACGGAGTTTGGGTGCTGGGTGCAGGCTCCGGGCTGGGGCACGGGGTGGGGTGCAGGAAGGGTGGATGGGTGCAGGCTCTGGGACAGAGTTTGGGGGCCAGAGAGGGGGTGGTGGGGGCTTGGGGGAGGGGACTGCCATCACGTGGCTTCCTTCCACCTCTGCTGCCCCTCACCATAGCCTCGGTGGGGAATGGGGCTGCCCCTTGCCCAGTGTTTGCAGGAGTGGTGGCTGGGGGGAAACCCAGTCAAACTCTGGTTTTACTCTTGCGTTGATGGGTCTCTTTAACCCCTTACACACCCTTTCCTGCCTCTCTCACCCCCCTTTTCTACTGGGCTTCTTTGATCTTTTCAGTGGAGCCAGATAAAAACCACAAACCCCAGTGAGAGCAACAGGCTGAAAGACTAGACTGAACCCACCACCCAGCCTAGTCCATCCCAGAGCCCAGGACTGAGGACAAATGTCCCCACACCCCCAGGTCACCTGTTTCCACTCCTGGTCTCTCCCAGCGCTGCCAGTGATTCTGTATGGCTGCATCAGGCGGGATTTCAACCGGACCCCCCGCCCCGGTAAATTCATCCCTCTTTTGCAACCACTCTGCTCCAAGAGCACCTTCCTTCCCTGCCCTAGAGCTGTTGGATGGATAGAAAGCTGAGCTGGGCATTTGATTGATCTGGAATATTATCATGCCCCCCCTTAAAAAAAACTTAATATCCACACAGCTTTGGGGGGTATAGCCCCCCCCAAAGCCAGTCTAATTTATTGTTGTAGGGCAAACGAAGGAGCCATAGTTTAATGGAAATATTCAGCCCCTACAGTGGTCTTGCAGCAGGGAAAGCAGAGTTGATGGGAAGGGAACTGGTTTGGATAGGCGTCCTAGTCCCCTTCGTTTGCAAAATAATTTGGAGAGGGGAATCAGATCACTCTGTGCCTCAGTTTCCCCTCTTGTGTGTGTGTGGGGGGGGAGATATGTCTCAGCCTGCCCTGTTGCAAACATTTCGCATTCTCCCCTCTTGATGAATTTGATTTCCTCCTCCAAACCTCCCTCTCTCTCTCACCTGGAGTTCACAGCACTAAGTACCGGCTTGGGGCTTTTTTCCCGGGTTAAACATTACATGATCCCAACTTTAGTTTTGAAACAGACACAGGCAGGCACAGACTCACCCTCAAACAGCAACACCACCGAAAACCACAACACCAACCCAATATTACAAACCTGCGGGGAATCACAGGGTCAAACACTCACCGCTGGAAGCCCCAGCAGCTGCTCAGGTGAGTGAGGTGCACTGCAGAGATTCCTGTCTCCCACCGGACCAGAAGCTCCCTCGGCGTCTCCTCCAGGTGAGTGCTGTGGGGAGGGGAGGAAGGCTGCAAAGCACATGTGCCTTCTCCCCCCTCCCCCCTGCTGACCTGCAACACCCACTCGGCTGCCTCTGCTGGCCAGCGTCTCTCGTTGCCTAGCAACAACAGCTGCTGCTTCCGGGAGACGCAGAGCTTTGCATCCAGGAGAGACGCTGCCAGTGCGGGGCCCTCTCAGGCGCGGGGCCCAATTCGGAGGAATCGGTCAAATGGGCCTAAAGCCGTCCCTGCTCCACACAGATAACAAGGAACAGGCTGACCCATCCCAATGACAGGGCCAAAAGGGTAATATGATGGATAGAGTTGTTTTGTTCAAACCAACATGTACAAGATGAGAGGCGGCACCTTACTACGTAGAGGGGTTGTACCTTGCTACATAGAAGGGTTGCACTTCAATACGTCAGGAGCGATGTGTAACGTGTTTGTACCTGTGTATAAGAATGCATCCCTGGGGCAGTGTCTTTGTCCAGCCTAGGGGGCAGTGGAAAGTCCCGCCACGGACTGAGCTGAGTCCATTGCCAGGAAGCACAGAAGTACTGGCTAGCTGCATCTTAGCAGCACCTTGGACTTCGTTTGCCAGGGAGCTGGAGACTGTGTTTCTCTTCGACAATAAACCTGGCCGACGCGCCTTCGTACCTTACTAGAGCCTGTGGTCATTGGGGGTTCTCACGGGGTCTGCTGGGTCAGCGATCTGCACAGAGCCAGGGCAGCACACGGAGAGAACACACACACAGCCGATTGATATCAACATTGAACAGAGCAGAGCACGACACCGGTAGCATCTGACAACACCACGCAGCAGCCTCCAGGGTCACAGAGACGGCATGATAGAAAGTCCATAGGGAGAGGTCATAGAGACTAGAGTGTGTGAGGCTGATCTCCGGGCTCCCAGTGAGATATTCCCCTGCCCCTCCCCCGCGTGTCTTAGGGACACAGTCTGAGCTGGGATCCCACCACCGAGAACCAGGGTCGGATTCTCTCCCCAGGGACGGAGCCCGGCGGGAAAGTGAAGATCGGGGCCTCGTCACCAGCATCGATAAATGTCACCAGCCCCCGGTCACAGTCCAGACAAACCCGGATCCTGCTGGGGGCCCGGCTCAGGGGCAGGTGGGTCACAGGGGAGGTGAGAGCCCGGAACTCACCCTCCCACCACTCCACAGCCCAGATCCCCCCCTCAGGGCTACGGCTGATCCCTCCCTTACTCCCCACAGACTCTCTGGCCACCCCCACAGCCCACAGAGGCAAGGGACACTTCAGAGCATGGTTTTCCTGATATTTGGTCTTTGTTAAAGCCCCAGCTCCTGGAAGCATGTGACGAGGTGAGACGCTTGGCTTTTGTTTCCTAAACAAAGGAAGTTTCTAGCTTTCTTGATGGTAGAGAAAAATGTAACAATGTGATCTGAGTGCAACCTAAAGGTCTGAGAAGCCAGACAGCAAATAGAAAGAACCCAGCATTTATTATTAACTATTATTTTTAAGTCTCATGGTTTTAAAGGCAATCTCATCATATCACAGGTCCTGCCTCATGATTTTTAAACATTTGGAATTGGCAATACTGCGAGAATTCAGGCCTTAACGCTATTCACTACCCATGGAAAGTCCCCTATTTTAATGCCATCATTTACCTAAAACAGCAGAATCAACAGAAAGGGAAACAGAGAGGGCGAGGTGTGGGAATGCGCATGGAGCCAGGCTGTGGGCCCAAGCAGCAAATGAGCACAGGCCCCCTGGAGGAAGGGTGAAGTAAAGAGAGAAATTAGAATGTTCATTTTTATATTTGGGTCCTTAGAGCCTTTGCTGGAAGCAAGAGGCCTGACAACAAACTGATCGCTGCCAATGCAATATTGCCAGCACCGCGTAATCAAAAATCTTGAGGTTGGCTGAAGGAAACATGAGGGGTTTTCTCCTAAAAAATTACATTCTGGAGTTTTTGTTTGTTTCGGAGCATTCATGATTCGCTCTGGTCACGTTCTCAACCCTTTCTACTCAGCCATGAGAGCAAGAAACTGACCTTTGTTAGACAGCTGAGATTGTCACATAATCACAGGATTCCAGGAGCTGGGGTGTTAAGAGAAACACAAGCTAGTGAAAGGGTCAGTGTGAAATCGGGCAAGTTTGTGACAACGCCAATGTGAAGTTCTTGTGAGTTGATGTGGAGAGGAAACAGCTGCACTTCTAGCAATTGCTGGTCCTTACCTGGCCCCCATCCCTGCACTGTCTGAGCACCTCACAAATGCCAGTGTGCTTAGCCTCACCATACTGCTGTGCAGAGACAACCTGCCTGCAGTGTGGGGGGAGGGGGCAGTGAGGGCAGCGCCTTCAGCTGATGTTACTGAACATGCTCAGTCTGTGTGAACATGGTCACTACAAGACAGGCAGCAAATCTGGGGGACACATGACCCCATGTGCCCTCTTCCCCCGTCTCCCACACCCATATGATGCCTCTGCTGCTGTGAGATGGGGAAGGGCTGTTTCCCCCTTTTTAGAAGAGGGGAAATTCAGGCCCAGACAGAATCAGTGACTTGCCTCACTTCACACAGCGCAGAGAACAGAACCTGGGTAATTTAGCACATTCGCTACTGGGCAAATCTTTACCTCTGCAGCCAGATCCGGGGAGAAGAGGATAAGGAGATGGATGGACACGCTCAGACACAGTTTTCTGATAATCATCTCACGGACCCTCCCCACCGACCCTAGGCCAGTCTGTGCAGAGTCAGGTGATAATGGTGATGTCACCAGTCCTTGATGTGGCCTTTGTCCTTGGCCCAATACTGACCCCATAATCACTGGGTGGTAACTCCCTTCTCTTCATCTATAATAATGCCTGAATCTGTAATTTTCACTCCATACATCTGAGGAAGTGGTTTTTTTTACCCACGAAAGCTTATGACCAAATACATCAAACTCAGGGTTGTGAGTTCAATACTTGAGGGGGCCATTTAGAGATTTGGGGATTTAGCAGGGGATTGATCCTGCTTTGAGCAGTGGGTTGGACTAGATGACCTCCTGAGGTCCCTTCCTGTGATTCTATGATTTCTATGAAATCTGTTAGTCTTTAAGGTGCCACTGAACTCCCCGTTGTTTTTGTGGATACAGACTAACACAGCTACCCCCTATTACTGTCTGGGCTGGTTCTGCTGGGCGGAAATACGAGCCAGGGATCCTCGTTTGGGTTTTGTCTGACTGTGGGCAGAGGAGTGTCAGGTCTGAGAGACGGGACAATGGGGACTGCTCGGCACAGAAAGCTGGACATGCTGAAGTCCACAATTAGCAGCAATTGCTCCTCTGCATGGGCTCTTTGCTGCTGGAGCTTCCCGCAGCTATTTCCTACCAATAGATTTCCCTCCACAGGTCTAGATTCTGACTCGGGTTGTACCATTGCTCCTTTGACCTCAGCAGTTAGCCAGTGTTTGGGGCCTGGCAAGGTTCTTCCATTGGCAGGAGAAATGGAGTATAGGAGTCAGATATTTCTGTGGTGCAATCTGTATTAGTTACAAACAATGTCCACACATTCCTGTGCCCTGAACATGGTACAAACAAATAGCAGCTGGCAGTTTTCTTACTTAGGACTCCAAGTCTGCCTTTCCAGGGAACCCTGGACCTGAAGCAAACTCTGTTACTCAGTTTCCTATTGAGATCACACTCAGGACTGGTTCTCCTGGCTTTCTGCCTCACGCACACCAAGCTGCCAGCCAGTCCCTCAGCCCCTGTGTTTCCAGGCAGCTCCAGGAAACCCCCTCTTAGGCCTGCTCTACACTTAACACTTAGATCAACCTGGCAACATTATTCCGGACTGAGAAACTTTGTGTGCTCTGAGCGCCACAGCTAGATCAACCTAACCCCTGGTGCAGACAATGGAATTCTGCCGGTGACCTTGCTACAGCTTCTCAGAAAGGGGGATAAACTAGAGTGATAGAAAAACCACTTCTGTCAATGTAGGAAGCATCTACACTAGGGCACTTCAGGGACACAGCTGTAACATTGTAGCTCTGCCACTCTAGCCACTGGCCCACCCCTAAACCTTAGGTTAATCTAGCTACATTGCTGTCAAGGTTCCTCCCCCACTCTGAACTTTAGGATACAGATGTGGGGACCTGCATGGACCCTTCTAAGCTTAACTACCAGCTTAGATTTGGTTTTGCTGCCACCATCCAGATTCCTCAGTCTGGAACACCCTGTTTCCTCTCAAAACCTTCCCCTCCCTGGGTAGCCTTGAGAGATTTTTTCACCAAGTTCCTGGTGAACACCGATCCAACCCCTTGGATCTTAACAAAGGATAATTTAACCATCCCCCATCCTTTCCCCCACCAATTCCTGGTGAGTCCAGATCCAATCCCCTTGGATCTTAAAACAAGGAAAAATCAATTAGGTTCTTACAAAGAAAGCTTTTAATTAAAAAAAGAAAGGTAAAAATAATCTCTGTAAAATCAGGATGGAAAATACTTTACAGAGTAATCAGATTCATATAGCCCAGAGGAATCCCCTCTAGCCTTAGGTTCAAAGTTACACCAAACAGAGGTAAAATCGTCTCAGCAAAAAGGAACATTTACAAGTTGAGAAAACAAAAATAAAACTAACACGCCTTGCCTGGCTGTTACTTACAAGTTTGAAAGATGAGAGACTGGTTCAGAAAGATTTGGAGAGCCTGGATTGATGTCTGGTCCCTCTTAGTCCCAAGAGCAAACAACCCCCAAAACAAAGAGCACAAACAAAAGACTTCCTCCCACCAAGATTTGAAAGTATCTTGTCCCCTTATTGGTCCTTTGGGTCAGGTGTCAGCCAGGTTTCCTAGCTTCTTAACCCTCTAAAGGTAAAAAAGGATTTTGGTGTCTCTGGCCATGAGGGATTTTATAGTATTGTACACAGGAGGGCTGTTCTCTTCCCTTTATAGTTATGACAATTGCTCAGAGCTGTGACAACTTACACACCCTGTGTGATGTAGTTAGGTCAATCTAATCCCTGATGTCAAGTATCAGAGGGGTAGCCGTGTTAGTCTGGTTCTGTAAAAGCAGCCAAGAATCCTGTGGCACCTTATAGACTAACAGACGTTTTGCAGCATGAGCTTTTGTGGGTGAATACCCACTTCATCGGATGCAAGTGGGTATTCACCCACGAAAGCTCATGCTGCAAAACGTCTGTTAGTCTATAAGGTGCCACAGGATTCTTTGCTGCTAATCCCTGATGTAGATGCAGATAGGTCAAGGGAAAATTTTTTGTTGCTCTAACTACTGCCTCTCCTGGAGGTGGATTTATTGCATTGATGGTAAAACCTCTTTTCTCCTCCTGCACCCCAAGACGTTCTTCACCCCTTCCCCTCCCATACCTGATGCTGCAGGGAGGGAGGAGGAGGAGCTTCCAGGGATCATAGAGCTAAGAGGCCAGAGGTTGGGTGGACAGGAGTCCTCCAGGCCATAGGGGCTAGGATTACTTGGCTAGAGAAACCCATTTTTCCATTCCCAGTGGGCTCTTCCCCCCCATGTCTCAGTGACACTGTCTGACCCAGGATCCCCAGAGTCCTCCTGGATCATAGAGGACAGCGGCAAAGAGGCTGCACAGTCCCTGGGTCAGTGATGGGATTGGCTTCTCTACCATGCAGAAGCCTCCAGGGTCACAGAGACAAGGGTGTGTGATAGAAAGTCCACAGGGAGAGGTCATAGAGACAAGGGTGTGTGAGGCTAGAGAGTCTGATTTCAGGGCTCCCAGTGAGCTATTTCCCCTCCCCTGCATGTCTCAGGGACACAGGCTGAGCCGGGATCCCCGCCACACCCAGAACCAGGGTCGGATTCTCCCCCGAGGGACGGAGCCTGGTGGGAAAGTGAAAATCGGGGCCTCGTCACCAGCATCGATAAATGTCACCTGCCCCCGGTCACAGTCCAGACAAACCCAGATCCTGCTGGGGACCCGGCTCAGGGGCAGGGGGGTCGCAGGGGAGGTGAGAGCCCAGAACCGATCCCCCCACTGCTCCACAGCCCAGATCCCCTCCTCAGGGCTATGGCTGATCCGTCCCTTCCTCCCCACAGCCTCTCTGGCCACCCCCACAGCCCAGCGTTCCCCATCCCCCACCTCCACCTCCACCTCCCAGCAATGTCTCCCCGAGGTGAATCCCTCACAGCCCAGCACACAGAGCTCAGTGTCAAATCTCTCAGGGTTGTTGGGCAGTCGCTGCCGTGTGTCTTCCCGTCTCACACGTTTCCGATCCTCAGACAGGACGAGTTGGGGATGAGCCGTGTCTGGATCCAGAGTCACATTCACTGGGGAGAGAAAATCAGAGCGTTAGGGGCACAGCTCGGCCCTGGGGGTGGCTGGGACCATTTCTCAGACTCCCCAGCAGCTCTGTCCTGGCTGGGACAGGCCTGGATCCCATGGAGCTGCCTCTGCCCTGGGCACCAGAGACTGAGCAGAAATGTCACTGTAGCTCCTCAGGGTAGTGATCGATCTATCGGGGATCAATTTATAGAGTCTAGTCTAGACAAGATGAAGCCCCATCCCCAGCCCAGAGAGGAGGGAGGAGCTGCCAGCATCACAGGGAGAGCATCTCCCCAATCCAGGAAGCAGTGAGCTGCTCCAATGGGAGAGCCCAGCCCTGGCCAAAGGAAAGGCAGGATGTTGGAGAGAGTGAAGGGGAGACCCCCTGCACCAGGGTAAAGCAGAGGGATGTATCATCCCTCAGGGCAGAGAGCTCTGTTCGGGGGCTGCTCAGTGAGTGTTTCTGTTCTTCAGTGTGGGCATGAACTCAGCACTAAGGTTGGTGTCAAGAGTGTTTGTGTGATGTCAGTCTGGGATCTCCCCACGAGTTCTGGAACCTTGGAACAAGTTGCTGTGGGGGGCATGAGGTCTCACCACCTGTGGCCACATCCCCTCCATGGCCTTGCCCCACTCCTCCTCTTCCTGCTGAGGCCCCGCCCCCTGGCCAGGCTGAGAACTTGGCTGCTGTGGAGAGCTTCTAATCCTCCACCTCTGTTGGTGGGTTTCTGGGGGGCCTAAGAGCTGCCCCCAGCCCAGGTCCCCGCTCTCTGGAATACGTGATGTTGGCTTGGGATCTCCCCAGGAGTTCCGGACCCATGGTAGAAGTTGGGGGTGGGGCACGAGATCCCACCACTGGTGGCCCCGCCCACTCCGTGGCCCTGCCCCATTACTCCTCTTCCCACCAAGTCCTGACCCCTGGCCAGGCTGGGAGCGTTGCCTGCTGGGGAGAGCTCATGACCCTCCACCTGTCCTGGGTGGGTCTCTGGGGGGCCTGAGAGCAGCCCCCATTCCATGTCCCCGCTCCCCGGGGTGCTCCACCCAGGGCAGGTGGAGGGTGCAGGGCTCCACATTGCCACTAGAGCACCCTGGGTGGGAGCCCAGCTCTGGTTTCTGGCCTGGACATGGGCAGGGTCTCGGGGGAAGAGGAGCAGGGGTGGGGCCTCTGAGAGGGGCCAGTGCTGGGAAGAGGCTACAATCTCACCCTGTCTGTGTGCTCTGAGTGGTTCCCCTCTTTTTCTCTCCAGTGCAGATGGCAGAGTGTCTGTAGGGGAAAGGATAAGAGAGGTCAGATTTCAGGCTTCATATGTATAACAGCATCATCACTCTGATCTCCTAGAACTGTGTTTTCATCATGACACAGAAAGAGACGGAGACACACTCAGGTATTTAATGTGAAAATGTCTGAAACCTCTTTCCTCTCTCATTCAGGCATCTCCCAGCAATGGACCCAACATCCTTGTGAACTCCCAACTTGTCAAAAGACATGAAATTGTAGAAAAGACCCTTGGGTTCTGATTCTGTCATCCCAGATCTGCTTAGGTTTCATCAGGGGAAGTTTGAGTCGCAAGACTGAGGTCCCAGTTATGCTGGTACGCCCTCAAGGTGATATTGGACACTGGACTAGGAACTATTTCTGAAAGAACTCTTTACAGCTAGAAAGCTCGCCATCTCCGCTATGAATCTGAACCTCGATGAATCAAACTCATGTCTGTGTGTATACTGATCTTTTAACCATACTCTCTCTCTCTCTCTCTCTCTCTCTTGTTTTTTAATAAAGCGTAGTTTCGTTAACAAGAAATGGCTGTAGCATGTATTTGGGTAAGATCTGATACATTTGTTAACCTGGGGCCTAATGTGTCCGATCCCTTGGGATTGGTAGAACCTTTTCTGTTATATGATGAAGTAAGATTTTCAGAAATCATTGTATTTGACATAAGGGAAATATTTCCTTAAGTGACCTTGTTATTAAGTGATGTGTTCATAAATTGCTCTGTGGGACAAAGAGATGTTTCAACCACACAATGTGCTTAAAGACACCAGACACCCACAATGTGCTGCCCAGGAGCAGTTACCAAAGTCCAAAAAACCCCATGTGGAGAAAAAGGTCAAAGTGACCCGTGCACATCAGTGTGTAATGACTGGTAATGAACGAATCAGAAACGAGAATAACTTGAAAATAGCTTGGACAGCAAAAGCCCTGCCAGTTAGAAGATACTTACAATGGATAACACACATGCATGTGTAGTGTATGAGTTATACAAGATACTTCCTATTCATAAAATTCAAAGGTGATTGGAAAAGAACTAATAAATATATACTCTGGATGTGTATAATACGTCAGACATTGTAAGGAGCATCATAGGAGAAATGCATCATGACCTGCCTGTGCCCCAGGAGAAGGTAACTGGGCAGTATTTCTTTCAGTATGTCTGTCATTTCTTACTTTAACAGTAATTGTAAGGGCAAGCCATGGTTTTAGAACAAATAATGGTTTGAATTAATCAGTCTGAGTGTCTTGGACCCTAAGTGTGTGGCATTCTCATCCAACAATTAAATGGAAGCATAATGTGATTATAAACCAAATGACCAGCACCATTTTCTTTCCACACCCTCAGACACTGATCCCAGTTTCCCCTCCTAGATCCCTTCTAGGTACCTTTGAACTTCCTCAGAGCCTCCTGTAGCGCAATAGTTTTCTGGGAGAAACCACTGACTCGCTCCTCCAGTTCAGAAGAAATCTCCTCTGGCTGCTGCAACTTCCTCTTCTTACACCTATTGAGAAACAGTGATTACAGTTCATTGTAAGACTCATTATAAGTGGTTGCTAGGGAGTCGCTGCTCTAATGGGCCTGGAGTTAGAATTCTTCTGCTTCTCCCAGCTGCAGAAATCTGTCCCCTAGGAACTAGACTGAGGCACCAACTCCCACCTCCCCAGCTCATTCCACACAGGTCTCCAAACAGTCCTCAGGCGGGAAAGACTCTTGACCACTGCTGGCCTGGGCTGAATGGTAACCAGGGCCCCAGCAGTGACAGGCCCATATTTCATCTCCACAATCCTGAGGAGGCCAGTCCCCCAGGGAGGTGACATCTCTGGGAAATACTTGAGGTCAGTCCTTCCCACTGCATGGAGAATTCCAGAGTTTTCTCTGCAAGGGTGAGAACCTCTGGATGAAGTTGATCAGAGAGATTTGTATCTAGAATGTGACCTTCCCCACACATTTTGCTGTACAGCCCGGGGGAGATGCAGTGCTAACATCACCATTAAGCCCTTTCCCAGCATTGTGAAGTGTGAGGGGGAGTGAGAGGGAGCTACGTACCTGCTCAAGGTGCTTCTGACATCCTAGAGGGGAAGGAGGGGGAGAGAGAGAGAGGAAAGACTGTCAGTTCCATTTGATTCACACAGGGGATCCCAGGGAAGGGATTTTGCAAATATGCGGAAGAGAGGCCCTGCCCTGACCCCAGGGCCATGGATTCCCTGAGCTAATTGGGCTTTTCCATCTCTAAGATCTCTGTCTGTAACTGTGCAAAGAACAATAGTCACTCACATGTCAGCAACGCACACGCCGAGTTACACTCAGATCTCTGACTGCTGGCTCCAGTGCTTATGATTCAGGAGCCCTCCCTTCCCTGTGTGGGGATCTGGGATGTTTCTAACCACAGGTGCTGGCTTCTAATTGTCCCTGGAGGTGCTCAACCCCAGGCCCTGCCCGGACTCCTCCCCTTCCCCTTCCCCTTCCTCCACCCTCCCTCTTAACACTGAGGCAGGTGGGAAGCGCTGGGAGGGAGGGGGAGGAGTTGATCGGTGGGCATGAGGCGTTGGGAGGTAGAGGGGGGAGCTGGCTGCCAATGGGTGCTAAGCACCCACTAATTTTTTTCCATGGGTGCTCTGGCCCTTAAGCACCCACGGAGTCAGTGCCTCTGTTTCTCCCTGTCTCACCTGCAGGAATTCACTGGCTGGCTTCTGACACTTCCCCTCCAGCTCACTGATCAGCTCACTGAGATGGGAAATCTGCTCGGAGAGTTTACTGACATTTTCATTCTGGATCCTCACAATCTCCTCATCCAGCTTTTTCAGCTGGGCCAGCAGGAGTCGCTCTTGTTCCTTCAGGAACTGCCTCAGTTGCTGAAATTCAGACACAATCTTCTGCTTTTCGGTTTGTGTTTGTTTCTGTATGAAAATAGAGCAAGGGCTAGTCAGGGACATGGATGGAGCCTGGGGTCCTTTCACGGAGAGCTGAGTGTGCAGCAGGAGGGAGAACTTAGATGAAAATCCTAAGATTTCTGACATGTGACTTTACCCTAGGGAGAGTATTCTCTCACAACTTCCCCTTCAGCCACTATATCTCTGAAAGGGAGGTTTCCATGTCTGTCATGTTAGTATATTATGTCATTCATGGTCTCTGGGAATTCAGACCCAGAGCAGCAGGAGGCAGGACTCAGCACTACACTGACAGAGACACCAGGGGAGAAAAAAGAAACAAACATGTTAATGCACGAAATGACCAGACGCAGTGGACAGCACTTCACGGGGATATTCAGTTCTCTTGGGGAGGATTTCTGGGCAAGTCACAAGAGCTAGACATTAACTGATCAGCTGAAATGGAACTTTAGGGCTTGTCTATGCACAGATCTAACCCAGTAATCCATGGTCATGGAGAAACACTCACAAGCCCACGTTCACCAAGGCCACACAGGAATCTGCCTCCAAACAGATCTCCCACTGCCAGTCCCTGCTGGTTCATAACAACAGGCACCTACCAGATACTCCTGGCTTTTCCCCTCTCCAGTCACTTTCAATCCCAGCAGCTTTTCTCGCTCTTTCCTCAGAATCTTCAATTGGGTCTGGATTTTTTCCTGAAGAAACAGAAAGGATTTGGGAACTTGAATTTGAATGGTTGAGAGGGGTGTGGAGCTTTTCGTTTTTTCATCCAAGATGACTGTTGGTCCTAATCACTTTGTGACATTAGGGCCACCAAGGAGATGAAACCTTATCAATGCAGACTGGGAGTGGGTCATTATCAGACTTGTTACCAATTCAGATTCAGTCTTTTTAGTAATTAGACAGAGATCTCAATTATAACCAAGCTTTACTGGTATTTGTGAATTGATGAGTGGTACAGAGCATAACAGGACATTGGAGTCACTTGGGGGTGAATCAATAAATCTGTTTTTGAGGTTTAATGAACAAAGTGATACAAATCCCATAAGTCACCAGGGTTTCAATATGGGCTGGGATTTCAGCCCTGAAGCCCTGGGACTTCACTGGTTGGGCAGAGCTGGTCTAGGCACCAGGGCAAACTCCATGAGACGTCGGGAGGCCATTCATCCGGTTGGAAGCTCCACAGTCCCAGTTTTGTGGAGCACTATTCGTGTCTGGTAGGGTCCCAGGACTGGGTGTGGCTTCGTCCGGTGAAAAAGAGGGAAGAGGAGACCGAGGATGCAGGAGGACACCGGTGAGGGTGGGGGCAGAGGTGAGAGTGGCACTTCCATGCAGAATGATGTAGGTGGGGTCCAGCTGACAAAGGCGGGGGAGTGCCCAAGCAGGCTGATCGATTCAGGTGCGGGAGGGCCCCATGCAGGCAGGCGTTGGGACGTCCTATATTCTGGGAATGCCTCAGGGCCCCTCCTAATGAGGCAGATCTGTATAAGGAACTGTTGGGATTTGCCCCTCTGCTGCCCTAAACCCTTTCCGTGGCAATGCCCTCTGGGTAGGTCCCCACTGTCCCATTCCCTGGTAAAGATCCTGGAAGCAGTGCATTCTGGGAGATTTCTAATGGCTGCCTGGTGGGACTAACAGAACAGCTCTGGCTGGTCCCTGCCCACAAACACAACAGAACAGGTCAGACTGGCACCGGTCAGCTCCAGCCTGGGGTTAGTTTTGCTACAATCCAGTGTAATCCCAGTGGTACTTGGCATGGACCTGAGCTGTCTAGAGCCCTTTTGTGTGCGGACTGTAGGTGCTCGGGGTCCCACACACCGTTTAGCCCAGTGATTTCCTCTAGTCCAGACCAGTAGCATCTGAGTTTAACCCTTCATGGAGTAACACAGGAGTTCAGATTCCCCGCAGGAAACCTCGTCTCCCTGGTGAGTCTGGGGCTTTTCTCAAGGAGTCTTTTCCCCCTACTGTCCACATGTCATCATTGCTCTGTGCTCCTGAGGGGACAGTATAGCCTAGTGGTTAGGGCACTGGGCTTGGCCTTGGAAAAATGGGGGTTTATATCCAGCTCTGACACTGACCTACTGAGTGACCTTGGACAAGTCACTTCCCCTCTTTGTGCCTCAGTTTCCCCTTCCACCTTTTGCCTCTCTTGACCAGTTAGACCAGGGGTGGGACAATATGGGAGCGGGGAGGGGCCAGCCTCCTCAGCCAGGAGATCAGAGGACGAGCAGGATGGTCCTGTGGCTGGATGTGTCCCATGGGCCGTAGTTTCCCCACCTCTGAGTTAGACTATGAATGGCTCAGGGCAGGGATTGTCCCTCACTGGGTTTTCTACAGGGCCTCCCACAATCGAGGTCAGATCTCATGTGGGGGTTGTAGGGGCTGCTGGGATGCCATAACAATAATAAACACTGTGATACAATCAGAAATAACAGCCACAGCTTGTAACTCCCCCTTCTCCAGCCTGAAGGCAGTGCTCCCACATAGACTGGCCTGCAGCTCTTGTGAATCAAACATCACTGGGCATTTAATAAATTCTGGTCTGCAGAGAGTTCCCTTAGTTCACTGGTGGGAGCTGGGTTTGAAAAGGATTCAGCTGCTCAGAGAAAACTTTCCCACATCAGACAATTTTTAAATCGTTCTCTTGCCTTTCTTGCCAGGCTGGAGTATCATTAATTTGTACAGCCTCTTTCATGCAATGAAGGCCACACACAACTGAGTGACACAGATACACCAGTCTCAGGAAACTTGTGATGCTATTAAGTTTGCATTTCAATTACAGGTTATTATCCATTAGACGGGACAGCAGTTCCCTACCTTGTACTCCTGAGCAGCCTCCTGGATGGGAACCACCGTGTGAGCGCGGTGAGCCCGGGATCTGTCGCACACCACACAGATGGGGCTTTGATCCTCTTCACAGAACAGTTTCAGAGCCTCCTGGTGTTTCCCACACACCCTGTCCCCTCCGCTTCCCTTTGCTGCCTGTAAACTCAGTCGCTTGGCGATTTCTACCATGTTTGCCAGCTGCCTGTTGGGCCTGAGGTTTCTCTGTTGCACAGTTTGTCTGCACTGAGGGCAGGAGGCGGCTGTAGCAGATCCCTCCCAGCACTGGCTGATGCAGGCTCGGCAGAAATTGTGCCCACACTCCACACTGACAGGTTCTGTGAAATACTCCAGACAGACGGGACATGTCGCTTCCTTCTGGAGACTTTCCACGGGGTTCTCTGCAGCCATGGCTCCCTCTGGGCAGTTTGTAACAGGCTTTGGCCTGGTCTACACTAGGACTTTAATTCGAATTTATCAGCGAACTAACCGCTCAACCGTCCACACCAGGAAGCCATTTAATTCGAACTAGAGGGCTCTTTAGTTCGAATTTGGTACTCCACCCCGGCAGGTGGAGTAACGCTAAATTCGCACTTGCTAGCTCGAATTAGGCTTGGTGTGGATGCTAATCGAACTTAGCAGCTCGGGAGCTATCCCACAGTGCACCACTCTGTTGACGCCTGGACAGCAGTCCGAGCTTGGATTCTCTGGCCAGCCACACAGGAAATGACCCGCGAAATTTGAATTCATTTTCCTGTCTGGGCGGTTTGAATCTGACGTTCTGGTTGCACATCGGGCGAGCAGCACCTGCAACGATGCAGAGCTCTCCAGCAGAGGAGTCCGGCAATCCCAGAATAGAAAGAGGTCCCCAGCATGGAGTGACCGGGAAGTCCAGGATCTGATCGCTGTGTGGGGCGAGGAGTCTGTGCTCGAGCTGCGCTCCAACAAGCGAACGCAAGACCTTCGAGAAGGTCTCTAAAGCCATGAAAGACAAAGGATACAGCCGGGATGCGATGCAGTGCCGCGTGAAAGTGAAGGACCTAAGACAAGGGTATCAAAAGTCAGAGCGCAAACGGACGCCCGAGCCCAGCCCCAGACATGCCGCTTCTACGAGGCACTGCATGCCATTCTAGGTGGGTCTGCCACCAGTGCCCCACCAGTGACGGTGGACTCCGAGGACGGAATAGTGTACGGGACAGTTCCTCCTGTTCGCCGATGGGGAAGATGAGGAAGGGTCTTTAGAGGACGGCGCAGGCGACATAGAACACTCTCCCGCTTTCCCTGACAGCCAGGATCTCTTCATCACCCTCACAGAGATCCCCTACCAACCGTCCCCGCTCATTAACCAGGACTCGGAATCAGGGGAAGGATCATAAGTGCTACAAACAGGGAAACATTTATTTTTTTAAGAAACAGGGATTTATATAAAAAATAGAAATACTATATAAACATTTTTAAATATGAAACTAAACAAACAGCAGGTCTACACAAACAGCAATGGAGCAAAAGTCCTCTGGGGATATTTCAAAAGCTCTCAGAGAGCAGCTGGAAAAGCCTCAGCAAGAGGTTTCTTGGGAGAGGTGCTTTATTGGGTGCTCCGTTGAAGCACACTCTTCCGCGCCATGCCATCCTCAGGTAGAGGGGGACCATCGCCTCTACGAGCATGGCAGCGTAGGGTCCTGGTCTGTGCAGGGCTTCTATTAACATCCGCCTCTGTGTGCGCCTGACACGCCTCAGGGTGATGTCGTTGTGGAAGTGCTGCATCTAATTAGTGGAATTAGTGTACTGTTACTATTGTGCATGGTAGACTTTTACTTTGCATAAGAAAGAACCTCGCTTAACAGAGTTTTACTTTGCATAAGAATGACCCTCGCTTAACAGAGTTTTACTTTGCATAAGAATGACCCTCGCTTAACAGACACGTGTTGCAGGACTCAGAGGAAAAGCATACGGGGTCTTTCGCGGTCACTGGCGGGAGATGCCGCATAACGCTCATCTTTTCTGCTTTGCACATTGCCTCCAGCAGGAGAGCACAGCTAAGCACTATCTGATAAGCAGTCTGTACTGTAAGGCTTACCAGGACTTTGTGCAAGATGGATGCAGCTGTCTCTCTCGCTTGTCGCTATCCAGTGCAATCGCGCCGCCAATGAGAACGTATTCAAATCTCGGACTAGTTCCGAGATCTCCTGAGACTTGGTTCCTGTTTGGTCTTCTTAACTGAAAATGACTAGACTGTGTTTACTGTTGGCAAACATGTATTTGTTCAAGGAAATCACCTACTTTTTCGCATCACACAGCTTCGCTCCTTCACGGACTGCCCCGCCATCCCCCTCGCAGAGGCTGGCTCAGATTAGACGCCGAAAGAAAAAGACAAGGGACGACATGTTCCAGGAACTGATGGCCAGCTCCAGAGCGGAGGCGGCAGAGCAGAGACAGTCGAGGGAGAGCCTGTGTCCGCAGCATCGCCCACACCTGGAACGGGAGGATAGGTGGCGGCAGGAAGACCAGCAGGCGACTCAAACGCTGCTTGGTCTAATGAGGAGCAAACGGACACGCCCGGCGCCTTGTAGATGTTCTGCAAGACCACAGGCAGGAGGAGAGAGCCCTGCAGTGCATCTGCAACCGCTCCAACGCCAAGAAGTCCTGTCCCCTCACCCAAAGTGACAAGAAGGAGGCGGTAGGGGCCGTGAGAACTGTCACTGCACCGCAGCAGAGCGCTAATGTACAAGACACCTCTCGCTGTAAATTTGTAGAAGTTCTTCCCTTACAGGATCACCCAGTCCCAAATCCAAGTTTCAACCCCCACTGTGTATAACATTATTAAAAGCGGTTTGTTGTTACTCTCTGTTTCACACGCGTGTCAGAAGACTTTGTGGGGGGGGGGATTTTTAATTACAGTGCATAGCCCCCATTACCCGGGTAAAGACTTGGGGGCAGGGTCAACTGCAGGGCACAGACCGACTGCAGTCACTCGGCACCCGGGAGAGTCTGGGTGGTGTCTGCTGCCCCGGTCTTTCCTTGATGTGTAGGGTCCTGGTGCCTGACATCCCGAATGTAAAGGCAGGCTTCCTTCACATGCATTTGGACCGTAGTCACGATCCTCCCGGTGCCCCGAGCCCCAAAAAGAGACCTCATCCAGGGGCAGATACTCACCCTTCCCCACACCCCTCACCCTTCCAACGCCCAAACCCACAGCCGTCATGGTAACCCCTATCCAAGGACGGCACCCCTCGCCCCTTCCTGCAAACCCACCCATCAGTGCACACCTTAACCAGCACAGAATGCTTCCATGTTTCAACGAAGAAACAGAAATGCAAAGTCAACGAAAGATTTATTATTAATTACTAAAACATGTCCTTAGTTTTAAAACGTCCTTGGGAAGTGGGGAAAACTTGGTTTATGATCAGGCTCTCTTAAAATCAAGTGGACAGTCACAGGTTACCCTGCTCTGCGAGGAAACTCGCTTTCAAAGCCTACCTGATGCATATCGCTTCCCGCTGGGATATTCTCTCAGCACGGGTGTCTGGCTGATCATAAACAGCAGCCAGGCGATTTGCCTCAACCTCCCAAGCGGCCAAAAAGGTCTCGCCCTTGCTCTCACAGAGATTGTGGAGCACACAGCAAGCAGCAATAACTACGGGATATTCTTTCGCTGATGTCCGAGAGTCAGTAAGGTCCGCCATCTCCCTTGAGACGTCCGACAGCACACTCCACCACCATTCTGCACTTGCTCAGCCGGTAGTTGAAGAGTTCCTTTTCAGTGTCCAAGGCGCCTGTATAGGGCTTCATGAGCCAGGGCATTAGCGGGTAGGCCGGGTCCCCGAGGATCACTGTAGGCATCTGCACATCCCCAACCGTTATTTTGTGGTCCGGGAAGAAAGTGCCTGCCTGGAGGCGTCTAAACAGACCAGAGTTCCTGAACACACGCCATGAACCTTGCCCGCCCACCCGACGCTGATGTTGGTAAAACGTCCCCATGGTCCACCACAGCTTGCAGCACCATTGAAAAGTAGCCCTTTCGGTTAATGTACTCGCTGGCCTGGTGGGCTGGTGCCAGGATAGGGATGTGAGTCCCATCTATAGCCCCACCGCAGTTTGGGAATCCCATCGCGCGGCCATCGATGATGACCTGGACATTTCCGACAGTCACTACCTTTGAGAGCAGTTGCTCAACGATTGCGTGGGCTACTTGAATGACAGCAATCCCCACGGTAGATTTGCCCACGCCAAAGTGGTTCGCTACTGACCGGTAGCTGTCTGGCGTGGCAAGTTTCCAGAGGGCTATGGCCACTCGCTTCTGCACAGTCAGGGCTGCTCGCATCCTTGTGTCCTGGCGCTTCAGGGCAGGGGACAGCAAGTCACACAGTTCAAGGAAAGTGTCCTTACGCATCCTGAAGTTTCGCAGCCACTCTGTGTCATCCCAGACCTGCAGCACTATGCGGTCCCACCAGTCTGTGCTTGTTTCCGGGCCCAGAATCGCGTTCCACACCATGAACTTGACCCATTGCCACCATGATCTCCACTGCCCGGCGTACCTGCTTTGTGAGAGGTCTGCGCCACTCTCTCACCGTGCTGCCGGAGCCTCCTCGCCCGGTTTCTCAGCATCTGACTGTGGAAGAGGTGGACGATAACGTGCGAGGAGTTGACAACGCCATAAGTGCAGCGATGATCGCAGCGGGCTCCATGCTCGCAGTGCTGTGGCGTCGCTGTAACCGACCAGAGAAGGGCGCGAACAGATTTCCGCCGGCGCTTTCAAGGAAGAGAGGAGGGCGGGATTGACGGTTCAATGACGACACATTTTTCCCAGCATGCATTGGGGGAAATCCCACAATTCAATGGGCAGCGGGAGTGCGGGAACTGTGGGATAGCTTCCCACAGTGCACCGCCAAAGTCGAAGCTGGCCCGTGAATGTGGACTCAGAAGTTCGAATTTGTGTATTTAGTATGGATACACAAATTCGACTTATTAAGGTCGAATCCACAAATTCGACTTAAGTAGATTCGAAATAGTCCTGTAGTGTAGACAAGCCCTTAGTTTCAAATTCCTGAGTTCACACTATGCCCCGCCTGCAGCAGCAAGGGGGTGTTTCCCTTCCTGGAGCTGACTCCTCCTCTTTGTTCAGTTGGAAGGGGCCTACCTGTAAGATCAGAGCCCTGGAGGTTGTGGTGAAAAATTTACCACTAGGGCTGTGGTCTGGCAATCAGCCCCTGTGCTGGTGGGGAGGGTCACTGGGGCTTCACATGGACGTCAGCTCTCCCTGTGAGGTTGAGCCTGCAGGAGCAGGGTCTGTGTGTCTAAGGAGCGATAGTCAGAATTGGTGGGATTCTTTCTTGTTTTATACTATATAATTTTGATACATAATGTTCATATTAAACAATTTTTATATTTATTGTAAACTTTCACAGTTGCACAAAAATCCCGGTTTCAGCATTTCATTCCAATTGTTACCAATTTAAATGTTCACAGCTCTAGGAAATTGTGGGGGGGGATCAGAGAATATTTCGGTCAGACCAGAACTATTGAATGACACTGGACACTGAGATGCAAAAAGTTGAAGCTTTAGAACTATTAAAATAGTCTGTGAGCAGGTAAATCTCCTCCCTCCCCCAGCAGCTCCCCCAAGGCAATATCCCAATTCCTCCCACCCACCACACAGGCTGAGGCTGAAAGCAGGGCCAGTGCAACCATTTAGGCCAACTAGGCGGCCACTTAGGGCGCCTAGTGGTTGGGGGTGCGTAAAAGCCTGCTTAGGCGAGGAGGTGGAGTGGAGGTGAGCTGGGGGAGGGGCGCAGGGAGGGCTGCCCGCAGTAATGGGGGAGGGGGGAGGCGTACAGGGGAACCGCTCCCCGCCCCAGATCACCTCCACTCTGCCTCCTCCTGAGGACATAACCCAGCTCTAAGTCTCCTCCAATCGGTGCCGCAAGCCTGGGATGGGAGGAGAATTAGAGCGACGCCGCGTGCTCAGCGGAGGAGGCGGAGCCGAGGTGAGCTGGGGCAAGCTCCCCAGGGGAGGTCAGCTGCTGCGGTGGGGGGGCTCCCCAGGGAGGGTTAGCTTCCATGGCATGGGGTCTCCCCAGGCGGGGTTAGCTGCACAGGGGGGTAGCTGCTGCCGGGGGCTCCCTGGATGGGGGTGGCGGGCTCCCTGGGTAGGGTGCATTGGTTAGCTGCAGCGGGGACGGGGTTAGCGGGGGGGGGGGTGCAAGGTGGAAGTTCGCCTAGGGTGCAAAACTTACTTGCACCGGCCCTGGCTGAAAGTCCATCTGATAGCAGCTCAGGGGCCTATGGAATGTGCTGGGATCTCAGCCTGGGCCCTAGTGGGGCAGGTGCCCCTGTAACACAACCACTCCCAGCAAGGGCTGCCCCCATTTTCTCCCTGTTTGTCAGTCCCAGCAGAGAGGCCAGGGACTCAGTGATGTACTCAGACCAAGCTCCTGTCCCCTGGGTGAGGGCTGGGGCCCAATGGCCAAGGACAGCAGCAGGCGTGAGGGGAGCTGGCAAGAGGGGTCCTGCAGTGCACAGGGTGTGGGATAAACAGAGAGCTCTAGGGGTCCCTGGTTCAGTGCTGGGTGCGCTGGCCAAGAGAGCAGCCGTCACACCTGTTCTTAGCCTGGCGGCTCCTGCTTCTGTTTCCCTGCACAGTCTCCCCAGCTCTCCGGGACTCCCGGCTCTCTGCAGATGGCAGCGGGTGTGAGGGGAGCTGGCGCTGGGGCTCCTGCGCTGTACAGGGGATGGGCTAACCAGAGCTCTCCTGTCCCCAAGGCTCTCAGGTCACTTGTCCAGCCTGGCTGCAGGAGGGGATCTGGGGACAGACAGAGGGGGCCTGGGAGAGTCTGGAGGGGCAGCCACCTGGGAGCAGACACTGAAATCCAGCGGTGGTGAGAAAGGCAAAGGGGCAGGTGCTCTGGGCTGTGTCCTTTAGATATTCACAGCTCATGTCAGTGAAGATGCTGATTGGGTGCTCACTGGGGGTTGAACCATCAAAATTATAATTCAACGTACAATGGATCTTAGTAATTGGTGTCAAACAATGACTGAGAAACATTCACCAGCACATGGAGGGAACACACACACGCAGCCGATTGATATCAACATTGAACAGAGCAGAGCACCACACCGGTAGCATCTGACAACACCACGCAGCCTCCAGGGTCACAGAGACGGCATGATAGAAAGTCCACAGGGAGAGGACATAGAGACTAGAGTGTGTGAGGCTGATCTCCAGGCTCTTACGGAGCTATTCCCCCTCCCCTCCCCTGTGTGTGTCAGGGACACAGTCTGTGCTGAGATCCCCGCCCCACCCAGAGCCAGGGTCGGATTCTCTCCCCAGGGACGGAGCCCGGCGGGAAAATGAAGATCGGGGCCTCGTCACCAGCATCGATAAATGTCACCTGGCCCCGGTCACAGTCCAGACAAACCCAGATCCTGCTGGGGGCCCGGCTCAGAGGTAGGGGGGGTCACAGGGGAGGTGAGAGCCCGGAACTCACCCTCCCACCGCTCCACAGCCCAGATCCCCCCCTCAGGGCTACGGCTGATCCCTTCCTTACTCCCCACAGACTCTCTGGCCACCCCCACAGAGGCTAGGGACACTTCAGAGCATGGTTTTGCCTGATATTTGGTGTTTGTTAAAGCCCCAGCTCCTGGAAGCATGTGACGAGGTGAGACGCTTGGCTTTTGTTTCCTAAACAAAGGAAGTTTCTAGCTTTCTTGATGGCAGAGCAAAATGTAACAATGTGATCCAAATACAACCTAAAGGTCTGAGAAGCCAGACAACAAAGAGAAAGAACCCAGCATTTATTATTAACTATTATTTTTAAGTCTCATGGTTTTTAAGGCAATCTCATCATATCACAGGTCCTGCCTCATTTGGAATTGGCAATACTGCGAGAATTCAGGCCTTAACTCTATTCAATACCCATGGAAAGTCCCCTAATTTAATGCCATCATTTATCTAAAACAGCAGACTCAACAGAAAGGGAAACAGAGAGGGCAAGAGCCTCAAAGAATCCTGTGGCACCTTATAGACTAACAGACGTTTTGCAGCATGAGCTGTGGGTGAATACCCACTTCTTCGGATGCACGTAGTGGAAATTTCCTGGGGCAGGTATATATAAGCAAGCAAGAAGCAAGCTAGAGGTAACGAGGTTAGATCAATCAGGGAGGATGAGGCCCTGTTCTAGCAGTAGAGGTGTGAAAACCAAGGGAGGAGAAACTGGTTCTGTAGTTGGCTAGCCATTCACAGTCTTTGTTTAATCCTGAGCTGATGGTGTCAAATTTGCAGATGAACTGGAGCTCAGCAGTTTCTCTTTGAAGTCTGGTTCTAAAGGTTTTTTTTGCTGCAGGATGGCCACCTTAAGATCTGCTATTGTGTGGCCAGGGAGTGTGCCCCTCTGCTATTGTGTGCCCTCTGCTATGCACATCGGCCAAACCGGACAGTCTCTGGTGTTCCCAGGCGGGCCTGAGTGATGGTTAGTTTCTCATGTGGGGCTTGGCACTGACAGCTTATTTCATCTGCAAATGGAGCAGGTGCAATCAGAGTCAACCGAGGCTATTTCTTTTTTCAGAAACCATGGAGGAGATAGAACACACATACCCTCAGCCTCACCATGCTGCTGTGCAGAGACAACCTGCCTGCAGTGTTGGGGGGAAGGGGCAGAGTGAGGGCAGCGCCTTCAGCTGATGTTGCTGAACATGCTCAGTCTCTGTGAACATGGTCACTACAAGACAGGCAGCAAATCTGGGGGACACATGACCCCATGTGCCCTCTTCCCCCATCTCCCACACCCATAGAATACCTCTGCTGCTGTGAGATGGGGAAGGGCTGTTTCCCCCTTTTTAGAAGAGGGGAAATTCAGGCCCAGACAGAATCAGTGACTTCACACAGAGCAGAGAACAGAACCTGGGTAACTTAGCGCATTCGCTACTGGGCAAACCTTTCCCTCTGCAGCCAGATCCTGGGAGAAGAGGATAAGGAGATGGATGGACACGCTCAGACACAGTTTGTCTGATAATCATCTCACGGACCCTCCCCACCGACCCTAGGCCAGTCTGTGCGGAGTCAGCTGATAATGGTGATGTCACCAGTCCTTGATGTGGCCTTTGTCCTTGGCCCAATACTGACCCCATAATCACTGGGTGGGAACTCCCTTCTCTTCATGATTAATAATGCCTGAATCTGTAATTTTCACTCCATACATCTGAGGAAGTGGGTTTTTTACCCACAAAAGCTTATGACCAAATACATCAAACTCAGGGTTGTGAGTTCAATCCTTGAGGGGGCCATTTAGAGATTTGGGGATTTAGCAGGGAATTGGCCCTGCTTTGAGCAGGGGGTTGGACTAGATGACCTCCTGAGGTCCCTTCCAACCCTGTGATTCTATGATTTCTATAAAATCTGTTAGTCTTTAAGGTGCCACTGGACTCCCCATTGTTTTTGTGGATACAGACTAACACAGCTACCCCCTGTTACTGTCTGGGCTGGTTCTCCTGGGCGGAAATACAAGCCAGGGATCTTCGTTTGGGTTTTGTCTGACTGTGGGCAGAGGCGTGAGTGAGGCCTGAGAGAAGGGACAATGGGGACTGCTCGGCACACAAAGCTGGACATGCTGAAGTCCACAATTAGCAGCAATTGCTCCTCTGCACAGGCTCTTTGCTGCTGGAGCTTCCTGCAGCTGTTTCCCATGAATAGATTTGCCTCCACAGGTCTAGATTCTGACTCGGGTTGTACCATTGCTCCTTTGACCTCAGCAGTTAGCCAGGGTTTGGGGCCTTGCAAGGTTCTTCCATTGGCAGGAGAAATGGATTATAGGAGTCAGGTATTTCTGTGATGCAATCTGTATTAGTTACAAACAATGTCCACACATTCCTGTGCCCTGAACACGGTACAAACAAACAGCAGCCGGCAGCTTTCTTACTTAGAACTCCAAGTCTGCCTTTCCAGGGAACCCTGGGCCTGAAGCAAACTCTGTTACTCAGTTTCCTGTTGAGATCACACTCAGGACTGGTTCTCTTGGCTTTCTGCCTCATGCACACCAAGCTGCCAGCCAGTCCCTCAGCCCCTGTGTTTCCAGGCAGCTCCAGGAAACCCCCTCTTAGGCCTGCTCTACACTTAGATCAACCTGGCGACATTATTCAGGGCTGGGAAACTTTGTGTGCTCTAAGTGCCACAGCTAGATTGACCTAACCCCCGGTGCAGACAATGGAATTCTGCCGGTGACCTGGCTACGGCCTCACAGAAAGAGCAATTAACTAGAGCGATAGAAAAACCACTTCTGTCAATGTAGGAAGCATCTACACTAGGGCACTTCAGGGACACAGCTGTAACATTGTAGCTCTGCCACTCTAGCCACTGGCCCACCCCTAAACCTTAGGTTAATCTAGCTACATTGCTGTCAAGGTTCCTCCCCCACTCTGAACTTTAGGGTACAGATGTGGGGACTTGCATGGACCCTTCTAAGCTTAACTACCAGCTTAGATCTGGTTTCGCTGCCACCATCCAGATTCCTCAGTCTGGAACACCCCATTTCCTCTCAAAACCTTCCCCTCCCTGGGTAGCCTTGAGAGATTTTTTCACCAAGTTCCTGGTGAACACCGATCCAACCCCTTGGATCTTAACAAAGGACAATTTAACCATCCCCCATCCTTTCCCCCACCAATTCCTGGTGAGTCCAGATCCAATCCCCTTGGATCTTAAAACAAGGAAAAATCAATTAGGTTCTTACAAAGAAAGCTTTTAATTAAAAAAAGAAAGGTAAAAATAATCTCTGTAAAATCAGGATGGAGAATACTTTACAGGGTAATCAGATTCATGTAGCCCAGAGGAATCCCCTCTAGCCTTAGGTTCAAAGTTACACCAAACAGAGGTAAAATCGTCTCAGCAAAAAGGAACATTTACAAGTTGAGAAAACAAAAATAAAACTAACACGCCTTGCCTGGCTGTTACTTACAAATTTAAAACATGAGAGACTGGTTCAGAAAGATTTGGAGAGCCTGGATTGATGTCTGGTCCCTCTTAGTCCCAAGAGCAAACAACCCCCAAAACAAAGAGCACAAACAAAAGACTTCCTCCCACCAAGATCTGAAAGTATCTTATCCCCTTATTGGTCCTTTGGGTCAGGTGTCAGCCAGGTTTCCTAGCTTCGTAACCCTCTAAAGGTAAAAAAGGATTTTGGTGTCTCTGGCCATGAGGGATTTTATAGTATTGTACACAGGAGGGCTGTTCTCTTCCCTTTATAGTTATGACAATTGCTCAGAGCTGTGAAAACTTACACACCCTGTGTGATGTAGTTAGGTCAATCTAATCCCTGATGTCAAGTATCAGAGGGGTAGCCGTGTTAGTCTGGTTCTGTAAAAGCAGTTACATCTTGTGGCACCTTATAGACTAACAGACGTTTTCCAGTATGAGCTGTGGTGAATACCCACTTCGTCGGATGCAAGTGGGTATTCACCCACGAAAGCTCATGCTGCAAAAAGTCTGTTAGTCTATAAGGTGCCACAGGATTCTTTGCTGCTAATCCCTGATGTAGATGCAGATAGGTCAAGGGAAATTTTTTTGTTGCTCTAACTATTGCCTCTCCTGGAGGTGGATTTATTGCATTGATGGTAAAACCTCTTTTCTGCTCCTGCACCCCCAGAAGTTCTTCACCCCTTTCCCTCCCATACCTGGTGCTGCAGGGAGGGAGGAGGAGGAGGAGCCCAGGATCATAGAGCTAAGAGGCCAGAGGTTGGGTGGACAGGAGTCCTCCAGGCCATAGGGGCTAGGATTACTTGGCTAGAGAAACCCATTTTTCCACTCCCAGTGGGCTCTTCCCCCCCATGTCTCAGTGGCACTGTCTGACCCAGGATCCCCAGAGTCCTCCTGGATCATAGAGGACAGCGGCAAAGAGGCTGCACAGTCCCTGGGTCAGTGATGGGATTGGCTTCTCTACCATGCAGCAGCCTCCAGGGTCATAGAGACAAGGGAGTGTGATAGAAAGTCCACAGGGAGAGGTCACAGAGACAACGGTGTGTGAGGCTAGAGAGGCTGATCTCCGGGCTCCCAGTGAGATATTTCCCCTGCCCTGCATGTCTCAGGGACACAGTCTGAGCGGAGATCCCCGCCCCACCCAGAACCAGGGTCGGATTCTCTCCCCAGGGACGGAGCCGGGCGGGAAAGTGAAGATCGGGGCCTCATCACCAGCATCGATAAATGTCACCTGCCCCCGGTCACAGTCCAGACAAACCCGGATCCTGCTGGGAGCCCGGCTCAGGGGCAGGGGGGTCGCAGGGGAGGTGAGAGCCCGGAACTGATCCCCCCATCGTTCCACAGCCCAGATCCCCCCCTCAGGGCTGAGGCTGATCTCTTCCTTCCTCCCCACAGACTCTCTGGCCACCCCCACAGCCCAGCTTCCCCCACCCCCCACCTCCACCTCCCAGCAATGTCTCCCCGAGGTGAATCCCTCACAGCCCAGCACACACATCACAGTGTCAAATCTCTCAGGTTTGATGGGCAGTCGCTGCCATGTGTCTCCCCGTCTCACACGTTTCCGATCCTCAGACAGGACGAGGATGGGATTTGCCGTGTCTGGATCCAGAGTCACATTCACTGGGGAGAGAGAATCAGAGCGTTAGGGGCAGAGCTCAGCCCTGGGGGTGGCTGGGACCATTTCTCACACTCCCCAGCAGCCCCGTCCTGGCTGGGAGAGGCCTGGATCCCAGGGAGCTGCCTCTGCCCTGGGCACCAGAGACTGAGCAGAAATGTCACTGTAGCTCCTCAGGGTAGTGATCGATCTATCGGGTATCAATTTATAGAGTCTAGACTAGACACGATGAATCGATGCCCAAGCTCTCTCCTCCGCGGAAGCGGAGTCGATGGGGGAGGGGCATATCTCAGCTCGACCCCCGCCCCCCCTTAGCATAGACCAGGGCCTAGTGTGTTTCTCATTTGCTTCCAGAAGCTTCAGCTCCCTGCTCCCTCTGCTGGGGCTGCTCCATTCCCAGGGGCACAGACACAGCCAGGAAGGCGTCAGAAGCTTTTCTTGAGCAGGGAGCAGAGGAGTCCGGTACCAGCTTTATACCCCAGAGGGAAACTCCCTCCCCTAAGGCAGCCTCCACTCCCAGGCCGGGGAACAGAGAGGAAGGTGCAGCACTGGGGAAGAGCTGCTTAACATCAGAGAGTAGGAGGGGGCATTGGGTGGGGGAGCCCCATCCCCAGCCTAGAGAGAGGGGAGGAGCTGGCAGCATCACAGGGAGAGCATCTCCCCAATCCAGGAAGCAGTGAGCAGCTCCAATGGGAGAGCCCAGCCCTGCCCACAGGAAAGGCAGGATGTTGGAGAGAGCGAGGGGGAGACCCCCTGCACCAGGGTAAAGCAGAGGGATGTGTCATCCCTCAGGGCAGAGAGCTCTGTTCGGGTGCTGCTCAGTGACTGTTTCTGTTCATCAGTGTGGGCATGAACTCAGCACTAAGGTTGGTGTCAGGAGTGTTTGTGTGATGTCAGTCTGGGATCTCCCCACGAGTTCTGGAACCTTGGTACAAGTTGCTGTGGGGGGCACGAGGTCTCACCACCTGTGGCCACACCCCCTCCATGCCCTGCCCCACTCCCCCTCATCCCGCTGAGGCCCCGCCCCCTGGCCAGGCTGAGAACTTGGCTGCTGTGGAGAGCTTCTAATCCTCCACCTCTGCTGGGTGGGTTTCTGGGGGGCCTAAGAGCAGCCCCCAGCCCAGGTCCCCGCTCCCTGGAATGTGTGATGTTGGCTTGGGATCTCCCCAGGAGTTCCGGACCCTTGGTAGAAGTTGGGGGTGGGGCACGAGATCCCACCACTGGTGGCCCCGCCCACTCCGTGGCCCTGCCCCATTACTCCTCTTCCCACCAAGTCCTGACCCCTGGCCGGGCTGGGAGCGTTGCCTGCTGTGGAGATCCCTTGACCCTCCACCTGTCCTGGGTGGGTCTCTGGGGGGCCTGAGAGCAGCCCCCATTCCATGTCCCCGCTTACCGGGGTGCTCCACCCAAGGCAGGTGGAGGGTGCCAGGCTCCATAGTGCCACTTGGGCACCCTGGGTGGGAGCCTGGCTCTGGTTTCTGGCCTGGCCAGGGGCAGAGTCTCGGGGGAAGAGGAGCAGGGGTGGGGCCGCTGAGAGGGGCCAGTGCTGGGAAGAGGCTGCAATCTCACCCTGTCTGTGTGCTCCGAGTGGTTCCCCTCTTTTTCTCTCCAGTGCAGACGGCAGAGTGTCTGGATGGGGAAAGGATAAGAGAGGTGAGATTTCAGGCTTCATATTTATAACAGTATCATCACTCTGATCTCCTAGAACTGTGTTTTCATCATGACACAGAAAGAGACGGAGACACGCTCAAGTATTTAATGTGAAAAGGTCTGAAACCTCTTTCCTCTCTCATTCAGGCATCTCCCAGCAATGGACCCAACATCCTTGTGAACTCCCAACTTGTCAAAAGACATGAAATTGTAGTAAAGATCCTTGGGTCCTGATTCTGCTTAGGTTTCATCAGGTGAAGTTTGAGTCGCCAGACTGAGGTCCCAGTTATGCTGGTACACCCTCAAGGTGATATTGGACACTGGACTATGAACTATTTCTGAAAGAACTCTTTACAGCTAGAAAGCTCGCCATCTCCGCTATGAATCTGAACCACGATGAATCAATCTCATGTCTGTGTGTATACTGATCTTTTAACCATCCTCTCTCACTTTAGTTTTTTAATAAAGATTAGTTTCATAACAAGAAATGGCTGTAGCGTGTATTTGGGCAAGATCTGAAACATTTGTTAATCTGGGGTATAATGTGTCCGATCCTTTGGGATTGGTAGAACATTTTCTGTTATATAATGAAGTAAGATTTTCAGAAATCATTGTATTTGACATAAGGGAAATGTTTCCTTAAGTGACCTTGTTATTAAGTGATGTGTTCATAAATTCCCCTGTGGGATACAGAGATAATTCGACCACACAATGTGCTTAAAGACACCAGACACCCACAATGTGCTGCCCAGGAGCAGTTAGCAAAGTTCAAAAGTCCCATGTGGAGAAAAGGGTCAAATGACCTGCACGTCAGTGTGTAATGACTGGTAATAAACGAATAAAATAGCTTCGACAGCAAAAGCCCTGCCAGTTAGAAGATACTTACAATGATAACACACATGCATGTGTAGTGTATGAGTTATACAAGATACTTCCTATTCATAACATTCAAAGGTGATTGGAAAAGAACTAATAAATATATACTCTGGATGTGTATAATACGTCAGACATTGTAAGGAGCGTCATAGGAGAAATGCATCATGACATGCCTATGCCCCAGGAGAAGGTAAGTGGGCAGTATTTCTTTCAGTATGTCTTTCATTTCTTACTTTAACAGTAATTGTAATGGCACGACATGCTTTTGGAACAAATAACGGGTTGAATTAATCATCCTGAGTGTCTTGGACCCTAAGTGTGTGGCATTCTCATCCAACAATTAAATAGAAGCATAATCTAACTATGAACCAATTGACCAGTGCCATTCTCTTTCCACAGCCTCAGACACTTATCCCTGTTTCCCCTCCTAGATTCCTACTAGGTACCTGTGAATTTCCTCAGAGCCTCCAGTAGCGCAATAGTTTTCTGGGAGAAACCACTGACTCGCTCATCCAGTCCAGGAGAAATCTCCTCTGGCTGCTGCAACTTCCTCTTCTTACACCTATAGAGAAACAATTTCATGTGATTACAGTTCGTTGTGAGACTCATTATAAGTGGTTGCTAGGGAGTCGCTGTTCTAATGGGCCTGGAGTTAGAATTCCTCTGCTTCTCCCAGCTGCAGAAATCTGTCCCCTAGGAACTAGACTGAGGCACCAACTCCCACCTCCCCAGCTCATTCCACACAGGTCTCCAAACAGTCCTCAGGCAGGAAAGACTCTTGACCACTGCTGGCCTGGGCTGAATGGGAACCAGGCCCCAGCAGTGACAGACCCCTATTCCATCTCCACTATCCTGAGGAGGCCAGTCCCCCAGGGAGGTGACATCTCTGGGAAATACTTGAGGTCAGTCCTTCCCACTGAATGGAGAATCCCAGAGTTTTCTGTGCAAGGGTGAGAACCTCAGGATGAAGTTGATCAGAGAGATTTGTATCTAGAATGTGACCTTCCCCGTTCATTTTGATGTACAGCCCTGGGGAGATGCAGTGCTAACATCACCATTAAACCCTTTCCCAGTATTGTGAAGTGCGAGGGGGAGTGAGAGGGAGCTACGTACCTGCTCAAGGTGCTTCTGACATCCTAGAGGGAAAGGGAGAGAGATAGACGAAAGACTGTCAGTTCCATTTGATTCACACAGGGGATCCCAGCGAAGGGATTTTGCAAATATGGGGAAGAGAGGTCCTGCCCTGATCCCAGGGCCATGGATTCCCTGAGCTAACGGGGCTTTTCCATCTCTAAGATCTCTGTCTGTAACTCTGCAAAGAACAATAGTCACTCACATGTCAGGAATGTACACTCAGATCTCTGACCGCTGGCTCCAGTGCTTATGATTCAGGAGCCCTCCTTTCCCTGTGTGGGGATCTGGGATGTTTCTAAGCACAGGTGCTGGCTTCTAATTGTCCCTGGAGGTGCTCAACCTCAGGCCCTGCCCCAACTCCGCCCCTTCCCCAATGCCACACCTCCACCCTCCCTCTTACCACTGAGGCAGGTGGGAAGTGCTGGGAGGGAGTGGGAGGAGTTGATCGGTGGGCATGAGGTGCTGGAGGTAGAGGGGGGAGCTTTCTGTCAATGGGTGCTAAGCACCTACTAATTTTTTTCCATGGGTGCTCTGGCCCTTAAGCACCCATGGAATCGGCGCCTCTGTTTCTCCCTGTCTCACCTGCAGGAATTCACTCGCTGGCTTCTGACACTTCCCGTCCAGCTCACTGATCAGCTCACTGAGAAGGGAAATCTGCTCGCAGAGTTTACTGACATTTTCATTCTGGATCCTCACAATCTCCTGGTCCAGCTTCTCCAGCTGGGCCAGCAGGAGTCGCTCTTGTTCTTTCAGGAACTGCTGCACTTGCTGAAATTTGGACACAATCTTCTGCCTCTCGGTTTGTGTTTGTTTCTGTATGAAATAGGGCAAGGGCTGGTCAGGGACATGGATGGAGCCTGGGGTCCTTTCACGGAGAGCTGAGTGTGCAGGAGGGAGAACTTAGTTGAAAATCCTAAGATTTCTGACGTTTGACTTTACCCTAGGGAGAGGATTCTCTCACAGCTTCCCCTTCAGCCCCTGTATCTCTGAAAGGGAGGTTTCCATGTCTGTCATGTTAGTATATTATGTCATTCATGGTCTCTGGGAATTCAGACCCAGAGCAGCAGGAGGCAGGACTCAGCACTACACTGACAGAGACACCAGGGGAGAAAAAAGAAACAAATATGTTAATGCACGAAATGACCAGACCCAGTGGACAGCACTTCACAGGGACATTCAGTTCATTTGAGGGGGATTTCTGGGCAAGTCACAAGAGCTAGACATTCATTGATCAGCTGAAATGGAACTTTAGGGCTTGTCTATGCACAAATCTAACCCAGTAATCCATGGTCATGGAGAAACACACACAAGCCCACGTTCATGTAGGCCACACAGGAATCTGCCTCCAAACAGACCTCCCACTGCCAGTCTCTGCTGGTTCATAACAACAGGCACCTACCAGATACTCCTGGCTTTTCCCCTCTCCAGTCACTTTCAATCCCAGCAGCTTTTCTCGCTCTGCCCTCAGAGTCTTCAATTGGGTCTGGATTTTTTGCTGAAGAAACAGAAAGATTTGGGAACTTGAATTTGAATGGTTGAGAGGGGTGTGGAGCTTTTCGTTTTTTCATCCAAGATGACTGTTGGTCCTAATCACTTTGTGACATTAGGGCCACCAAGGAGATGAAACCTTATCAATGCAGACTGGGAGTGTGTCATTATCAGACTCGTTACCAATTCAGATTCAGTCTTTTCAGTAATTAGACAGAGATCTCAATTATAACCAAGCTTTACTGGTATTTGTGAATTGATGAGTGGTACAGAGCATAACAGGACATTGGAGTCACATGGGGGTGAATCAATAAATCTGTTTTTGAAGTTTAATTAACAACGTGATACAAATCCCAGAAGCCACCAGGGTTTCAATATGGGCTGGGATTTCAGCCCTGAAGCCCTGGGGACTGCACTGGTTGGGCTGATCTGGTCTAGGCACTAGGGCAAACCCCATGAGACGTCAGGAGGCCATTCGTCTGGTTGGAAGCTGCACAATCCCAGTTTTGTGGAGCACTATCCATGTCTGGTAGGGTCCCAGCACTGGGTGTGGCTTCGTCCGGTGAAAAAGGGGGAAGAGGAGACCGAGGATGCAGGAGGACACCAGTGAGGGTGGGGGCAGGGGTGAGAGTGGCACTTCCATGCAGAATGATGTAGGTGGGGTCGAGCTGACAAAGGCGGGGTAGGGCCCAAGCAGGCTGATCGATTCAGGTGCGGGAGGGCCCCATGCAGGCAGGCGTGGGCATGTCCTATATTCTGGAGATGCCTCAGGGCCCCTCCTAATGAGGCAGATTTGTATAAGGAATTGTTGGGATTTCCCCCAGTGCTGCCCTAAACCCTTTCCGTGGCAAAGCCCTCTGGGTAGGTCCCCACTGTCCCATTCCCTGGTAAAGATCCTGGAAGCAGTGCATTGTGGGAGATTTCTAAAGGCTGCCTGGTGGGACTAACAGAACAGCTCTGGCTGGTCCTTGCCCACGTACACAACAGAGCAGGTCAGACTGGCACCGGTCAGCTCCAGCCTGGGGTTGGTTTTGCTACAATCCAGTGTAATCCCAGTGGTACTTGGCATGGACCTGAGCTGTCTAGAGCCCTTTTGTGTGCGGACTGAAGGTGCTCGGGGTCCCACACAAGGTTTAGCCCAGTGATCTCCTCTAGTGCAGACCGGTAGCATCTGAGTTTAACTCTTCATGGAGCAACTGAGTCTGGGGCTTTTATCAAGGAGTCTTTTCCTCCTACTGTCCACATGTCAACATTGCTCTGTGCTCCTGAGGGGACAGTGTAGCCTAGTGGTTAGGGCACTGGGCTTGGCCTTGGAAAAATGGGGGTTTATATCCAGCTCTGACACTGACCTACTGAGTGACCTTGGACAAGTCACTTCCCTCTTTGTGCCTCAGTTTCCCCTCCCACCTTTTGACTCTCTTGTCCAGTTAGACCAGGGGTGGGACAACATGGGAGCGGGGAGGGGCTAGCCTCCCCAGCCAGGAGATCAGGGGACAAGCAGGATGGGCCTGTGGCTGGATGTGTCCCGCAGGCCGTAGTTTGCCCACCCGAGTTAGATTGTAAATGGCTCAAGGCAGGGATTGTCCCTCACTGGGTTTTCTACAGGGCCCCCCACAATCGAGGTCAGATCTCATCTGGGGGCTGTAGGGGCTGCTGGGATGCCAATAACAATAATAAACCCTGTGACACAGTCAGTAATAACAGCCACAGCTTGTAACTCCCCCTTCTCCAGTCTGAAGGCAGCGCTCCCACATAGACTGGCCTGCAGCTCTTGTGAATCAAACCTCACTGGGCATTTAATGACTTCCGGTCTGCAGAGAGTTCCCTTAATTCACTGGTGGGAGCTGAATTGAAAAGGATTCAGCTGCTCAGAGAAAACTTTCAGAAGAACGGCTGTACCGGGTCAGACCAAAGGTCCATCTAGCCCAGTTTCTGTCTACCGACAGCGGCCAATGCCAGGCGCCGCAGAGGGAGTGAACCTAACAGGCAATGATCAAGTGATCTCTCTCCTGCCATCCATCTCCATGCTCTGACGACCAGAGGCTAGAGACACCATTCTTACCCATCCTTGCTACAATCAGACAATTTTTAAATCGCACATCAGACAATCCCACATCAGACAATTTTTAAATCGTTCTCTTTCCTTTCTTGCCAGGCTGGAGTATCATTAATTTGTACAGCCTCTTTCATGCAATGAAGGCTACACACAGCTGAGTGACACAGATACACCTGTCTCAGGAAACTTGTGATGCTATTAAGTTTGGATTTGAATTACAGATTATGCATTAGATGGGACAGCAGTTCCCTACCTTGTACTCCTGGGCAGCCTCCTGGATGGGAACCACCGTGTGAGCGCGGTGAGCCCGGGATCTGTCGCACACCACACAGATGGGGGTTTGATCCTCTTCACAGAACAGTTTCAGAGCCTCCTGGTGTTTCCCGCACACCCTGTCCCCTTCGCTTCCCTTTGCTGCCTGTAAACTCAGTTGCTTGGCGATTTCTATCATGTTTGCCAGCTGCCTGTTGGGCCTGAGGTTTCTCTGCTGCACAGTTTCTCTGCACTGAGGGCAGGAGACAGCTATAGTGGATCCCTCCCAGCACTGGCTGATGCAGGCTCTGCAGAAATTGTGCCCACACTCCACGATGACAGGTTCTATGAAATACCCAGACAGACGGGACATGTCGCTTCCTTCTGGAGCCTTCCACGGGGTTCTCTGCAGCCATGGCTCCTCTGGGCAGTTTGTATCAGGCTTTGTTTCAAATTCCTGAATTCAAACTATGCCCCGCCTGCAGCAGCAAGGGGCTGTTTCCCTTCCTGGAACTGACTCCTGCTCTTTGTTCAGTTGGAAGGGGCCTACCTGTAAGATCAGAGCCCTGGAGGTTGTGGTGAAAAAATTACCACTAGCAGTGGTGAGCTGCAGCCAGTTTGCACCAGATCGCCCGAACCGGTTGTTAATTTAGAAGCCCCTGCACAGGCTGGGAGGCCACTGCCCGGCCCGACCTTGGCCGGGTGGTTCCCACCCAGGCAGCACAGTAAGGGAGCAGGGAGGGGTGTTGGAAGAGGGTAGGGAGCTGGGGTGGGGTGGATTAGTGTCAGGGCAGTCAGAGGGCAGGGAACAGGGGACTGAACGGGCCAAGGGTCGGGGGCAGTCAGGAAGGCGAGGTTGGATGGGGCGGTGGGGGCAGTTAGGGGTAGGGATTCCAGGACAGTCAGGGGACAGAGAGAAGGGGTGGTTGGATGGGGTAGGGGTCCCCAGGGTTCTATCAGGAATGAGAGAAGGGGTTTGATGGGGTGGCAAGGGACAGTCAGGGGACAGGGAAGGGGGTGGATAGGGCATGGGTGGGGGCTGTCAAGGAACATGGGGGTTGGATGGGACAGGAGTCGGGGGCATGACCCTCAGGGGGTGAGGAGGAGGGAACCGGTTGTTAGTATTTTGGCAGCTCATCACTGACCACTAGGGCTCTGGTCTGGCAATCAGCCCCTGTGCTGGTGGGGAGGGTCACTGGGGCTTCACATGGACGTCAGCTCTCCCTGTGAGGACGAGCCTGCAGGAGCAGGGTCTGTGTGGCTGAGGAGCGATAGTCAAAATTAGGGGGATTCTTTCTTGTTTTATACTACATAATTTTGATACATAATGCTCATTTTAAGCAATTTTTATATTTATTGTAAACTTTCCAAGTTGCACAAAAATCTGGGTTTCAGCATTTCATTCCAATTGTTACCAATGTAAATGGTCACAGCTCTGGGAAATTATGGGGGGATCAGAGAATATTTCGGTCGGACCAGAACTATTGAATGACACTGGACACTGAGATTCAAAAAGTTGAAGCTTTAGAACTGTTAAAATTGTCTGTGAGCAGGTAAATCTCCCTCCCTCAGGGCAATAACCCAATTCCTCCCCCCCACCACACAGACTGCGGCTGAAAGCAGGGCCGGTGCAACCATTTAAGCCAACTAGGCGGCTGTGTAGGGCGCCTAGTAGTTGGGGACACATAAAAGTCCGCTCTGGCGAGGCTGTGGAATGGAGGTGAGCTGGGGGGGTGTGTGTGTGAGGGGAGGGCTGCCCGCAGTAACGGGGGGAGGGCGGTGGCGCACAGGGGAACTGCTCCCTGCTCCAGATCACCTCCACTCTGCCTCCTCCACTGAGCACACAGCCCAGCTCTAAGTCTCCTCCAATCAGCGCTGCAAGCCTGGGCGGGGAGGAGAATTAGAGCAGTGCTGGCGTGCTCAGCGGAGGAGGCGGAGCTGAGGTGAGCTGGGGCAAGCTCCCCGGCGAGGTTAGCTGCTCAGGGAGGGCTCCCCAGGGAGGATTAGCTTCCATGGCACAGGGTCACCCCAGGCGGGGATAGCTGCAGAGGTGGGTAGTTGCTGCGGGGGGCTCCCTGGGCGGGGCGGTGGCGGCGGGCTCCTTGGGTAGGGGTTAGCTCCTCGATTAGCTGCAGCGGGGGACGGGGTTAGCAGGGGGCGGGTTCAAGGTGGAAGTTCATCTAGGGTGCAAAACTTACTTGCACCGGCCCTGGCTGAAAGTCCATCTGATGGGAGCTCAGGGGCCTGTGGAATGTGCTGGGAGCTCAGCCTGGGGGTAGTGGGGCAGGTGACCCTGTAACACGACCACTCCCAGCAAGGCCTGGACTGACTGTTTCTCAGTCCCAGCAGAGAGGCCAGGGACTCAGTGCTGTACTGAGACCAATCTCCTCCACACCAGGTGAGGGCTGGGGCCCAATGGCCAAGGGCAGCGGGTGTGAGGGGAACTGGCACGAGGGATCCTGCACTGCACAGGGTGTGGGACAAACAGAGAGCTCTAGGGGTCCCTGGTTCAGTGCTGGGTGCGCTGCCCAAGAGAGCAGCCGTCACACCTGTTCTTAACCTGGCGGCTCCTGCTTCTGTTTCCCTGCACAGTCTCCCCAGCTCTCCGGGACTCCCGGCTCTCTGCAGATGGCAGCGGGTGTGAGGGGAGCTGGCACTGGGGCTCCTGCGCTGTACAGGGGATGGGCTAACCAGAGCTCTCCTGTCCCCAAGGCTCTCAGGTCACTTGTCCAGCCTGGCTGCAGGATGGGATCTGGGGACAGACAGAGGGGGCCTGGGAGAGTCTAGGGGGGCAGACACCTGGGAGCAGACACTGAAATCCAGCGGTGGTGAGAAAGGCAAAGGGACAGGTGCTCAGGGCTGTGTCCCTTAGATATTCACAGCTCATGTCAGTGAAGATGCTAATTGGGTGCTCACTGGGGGTTGAACCATCAAAATTATAATTCAATGTACAATGGATCTTAGTAATTGGTGTCAAACAATGACTGAGAAACATTCACCAGCCACTTCCCCAGAGATGCCGATAACCTGAGTGTTAATAAACTTCTTTCGCAAGCAGAGACCCCAAGGCACAAGAAGATCCCACACCCTGATCTGGTGCCTCTTGAAAGCAGAGGAAAGATTCCCACTCACATAGAAGGCTTTTGGATCAATCTCTGAGTGACTTGGTCAGTCACCCTGACTGCCATTCACTGCACCCCAAAACTGGGTTCTCTGCACATGCAGTGCAGGGGGGTTGGGCAGGTGAAATCCATCCTCCTTCTGGGGCCAGGACATAGGGCCCCAGCACAGCACAGCCTGTGCACCCTAAAGTTAGCCCCTCCCCCAGCCTGTGCAGAGGGGCTGGGACTGGGAAGAAGCTGGCACCACGGGCAGGGGCTGTTCCTCATGGGGAGGAGCTGATCAGCTGCCCTGCCTGAAGCACAACCACTGCCTGTGACACTCTGCACCTGCCCAAGGCTTGCAGTGGCCTCCTCCCCCCAAACTGTGCCCATGTTAAAAAATGGGCAGAGCTCAGTGGCCTTACCACCATGGCCCCTGGTCTTCCCTGCTCCAGTGCCCCTGGATCTCCTCACTGCTACATGGGCTAGTTTTAGGGCTTTGTGTTCTGGCCACTGTCGCTTTGGTTGGTAACTTTAGCTACAATCCCAGGGAGATGTTTGCACTGGAATTTTCTCATAATTTAAAGACAATCTTCTCCTAAAATCTCACCCTGTCTGAATGGTCCTAGGGATTTCCCCTTTTTCTCTCCCGTTCAGACAGCAGAGTGTCTGGAAGAGGAAAGGAGAAGAGAGGTGAGATTTAAGGCTTTCAGACAGAACAGCGTCCCCAGTCTGAACAGCTAGAGTTGTGTTTTAATTATGCCAGAGAAATGGACAGAGACACACTTGAGTATTTAATATAAAAAGGTCTGAAGCCGTCTCTTTTGTCTCTCACTCAGGCATCTCCTAGCAATGGAACCAACATCCATGAAGCCTTACAACCATCCCAGGACAGACAATGTGTAAGTGAGATTTACTTTTCCCTCATCATCCTCCCACCCTCAGGGTACGTCTACACTACGGGACTATTCCGAATTTGCATAAACCGGTTTTGTAAAACAGATTTTATAAAATCGAGTGCGCGCGCCACACTAAACACATTAAATCGGTGGTGTGCGCCCATGGTCCGAGGCTAGCGCCGATTTCTGAGCGTTGCACTGTGGGTAGCTATCCGTAGCTATCCCATAGTTCCCGCAGCCTCCCCCGCCCTTGGCATTTCCGGGTTGAGATCCCAGTGCCTGATGGGGCAAAAATCATTGTCGCTGGTGGTTCTGGGTACAGCCTCACCCCTCCTCCCTCCTGACAGCGGCAGACAACCGCTCGCGCCTTTTTGCTTTGCTTGGTGAACTGCAGACGCCATAGCACAGCAAGCATGGACCCTGCTCAGCTCCATACCGCAATCGTGGATGTTTTAAACACCTCGCGCACTCGTGCAGTATATGCTGAACCAGGACCTTCGAACCGAGGCGAGTAAGAGGCGGATACGGCAGCGCCGCGATGACAGTGATGAGGACGTGGACACAGAATTCTCTCAAACCGCGGGCCCCTGGCGCTTTGGAGATCCTGCTGGTAATGGGGCAGATTCTATCCATTGAACGCCGATTTTGGGCCGGAAACAAGCACTGACTGGTGGGACCGCATTGTGTTGCAGGTGTGGGACGATTCCCAGTGGCTGCGAAACTTTCGCATGCGTAAGGGCACTTTATGGAACTTTGTGACTTGCTTGCCCCTGCCCTGAAACGCCATAATACCAAGATGAGAGCAGCCCTCACAGTAGAGAAGTGAGTGGCGATAGCCCTGTGGAAGCTTGCAACGCCAGACAGCTACCGGTCAGTCGGGAATCAATTTGGAGTTGGAAAATCTACTGTGGGGCTGCTGTGATGCAAGTAGCCAAAGCAATCACTAAGCTGCTGCTACAAAAGGTTGTGACTTGGGAAACGTGCAGGCCATAGTGGATGGCTTTGCTGCAATGGGATTCCCTAACTGTGGGGCGATAGATGGAACCCATATCCCTATCTTGGCACCGCAGCACCAGGGCACCCAGCACGTAAACCGGAAGGGGTACTTTTCAATGGTGCTGCAAGCACTGGTGGATCACAAGGGACGTTTCACAAACATCCACGTGGGATGGCCAGGGAGGTTCATGACGCCGCGTATTCAGAAGCACTACTCTGTTTAAACGGCTGCAGCAAGGGACTTACTTCCCAGACCAGAAAATAACAGTTGGGGATGTTGAAATGCCTGTCGTTATCCTGGGGGACCCAGCCTACCCCTTGATGCCATGGCTCATGAAGCCATACACAGGCAGCCTGGACAGTGGTCAGGATCTGTTCAATTACAGGCTGAGCAAGTGCAGAATGGTGGTGGAATGTGCATTTGGCCGTTTAAAGGCTCGCTGGCGCACATTACTGACTCGCCAGACCTCAGCCAAACCAATGTCCCCTATGTTATTGCTGCTTGCTGTATTCTCCATAATCTCTGTGAGAGTAAGGGGGAGACCTTTATGGCGGGGTGGGAGGCTGAGGCAAATCACCTGGCCGCTGATTACGCGCAGCCAGACACCAGGGAGATTAGAAGAGCACACCAGGAAGCGGTGCGCATCAGAGAAGCTTTGAAAATGAGCTTCATCAATGGCCAGGGTACAGTGTGACTGCTGTGTTTGTTGATGAACACCCAACCCCCTTGATTGACTCAGTCCCTGTAAGCAACTCCCCCTCCCCCTTCGAGTACAGCTTACTTATGCAAATAAAGTCACTTATATTTAAAAAGCATGAATTCTTTATTGATTCATTATAAAAGAGGGAGAGAAGTAAGGGTGTGCTTTGGGAGGAGGAAAGGAGGGATGGAGAAGGCCATTAAAAAAAATTCAGAGTAACGGCATCCTTCTGGTTGGGCTGTCCACAGGGGTGGAGTGGGCGGGTGCACGGAGCCTCCCCCCACGCGTTTTACACGCCTGGGTGAGGAGGCTAAGGAACATGGTGAGGGGGAGGGTGGTTATACAGGGCTGCAGCGGCACTCTGTGATCCTGCTGCCGCTCCTGAAGCTCCACAAGACGCCGGAGCATGTCAGTTTGATCACGCAGCAGCCCCAGAGTTGCATCCCGCCACCGCTGATCTTCCTGCCGCCACCGCTGATTTTCCTGCCGGTCTTCCTGTCGCCACCTCTCATCTCGGTTGTCCCTCCTGTCCTCACGTTCACTGGCCTCTTTCCTGTAATTTGAAACCACGTCCTTCCATTCATTCAGATGAGCTCTTTCATTGCGTGTAACTTCCATAATATCCGAGAACATCTCATCTCGCGCCTTCTTTTCCTCCGCCTTATCTGTGCTAGCCTTTGGGATGGAGGAGGGATGGTTGAAAAACTTGCAGCTGCATGAGGGAGATAAATATTTAGAAAGATACATTTTACAGAACAATGGTTATACTGTTTCACAGTGAACATCACTATTCACCTAGCACATGTGATTTCTACAAGGTCGCATTTTTCATCTTAATAGTGACCGCTGCAGCTCTGGGTTTACAGATCTCACAGACACATCAGGTCCAGGCATCAGAATTCAGCTTGCATGCGGCCATGGTAAGCCACTGTCTCAGTGATTTACCCTCCCCCAACGCATGGCTAATACCACGCTAGCTCCTGCTAATCAACAACCTTCCTCCCCACCCACCGGTGACCAAACAGAAAAGATCATCGGCATTTCACTCCTCCTCCCCGCCGCTACGTGCAGGAAAGTGTCTTTTAAGCTGCTGCATTCCACGAAACCAGTAGAAAAATGGCCACCCCCCTTACTTAAATTCCTGATTTTTAACCAGGTTATCCTGAACGATATCACTTTGCTGAGGATAACAGAACAAGATAAAGAGCGGATGCTTCTTGAATGCCAGCAGTCCCCGGGACCATATGCTGCGATGCTTTGCCACGCAATGATACCTGATTACTTGCTACATGCATGGCATGGTAAAGTGTCCTACCATGGTGGGCGGAACAAGGATGCCTTGCCCAGAAACCTTCTGCAAAGGCTTCTGGAGTACCTACAGGAGCGCTTCATCGAGATGTCCCTGGAGGATTTCCTCTCAATCCCGGACATGTTAACAAACTTTTCTAAGTAACTATACTGTCTGCATGCATCCTAAGTCCTCTGGGCAAATCAATCATTAAAAAGGCTTGCTTAAAAACACTGTTTGCTATTTGCAAAGGTACACTCACCAGAGCTCCTTCCAGGGCATCATTCTCTGGAATAGTTGCTTGTGAGGGCTGGGAGCAGGGTAATTCCGTCAGGGTGATAAAAAGCCCTGGCTGCTGGGGTTCACGGAGTGCTGTGTGCTCTCTGCGAGGTCTTCCTCTTCTTCTTCCTCTTCATCTTCCCGCCTGCATAATCCTCAGACATGGCAGAGATTACAACCCCACCTCGGAATCCACGGTCAGGGTGGGGTACTTGTGGCGCAGCCCCTAAAATTGCGTGCAGCTCAGCATAGAAGCGGCATGTTTTTCGATCTGCCCGGACCTTCCGCTTGCTTCTTTGGTTTTCTGGTAGGCTTGTCTGAGCTCCTTAACTTTCACTCTGCACTGCACGGAGTCCCTGCTGTGGCCTTTATCCGTCATCGCTTTAGAAATTCTTTCAAATACTTTTTCATTTCGTCTTTTGGAACGCAGTTCTGTTAGCACTGAATCATCTCCCCATATAGCGATCAGATCCATTACCTCCCGAGCGGTCCATGCTGGGGCTCTTTTTCGATTCTCAGGAGACAGCATTGTTAACTGTGCTGATGAGCTGTGCGTGGTCACCTGTGATGATGAGCTCTCCACGCTGTCGAAGCAGGAAATGAATTTCAAAAGTTCGCGGGGCTTTTCCTGTCTACCTGGCCAGTGCATCCGAGTTGAGAATGCTGTCCAGAGCGGTCAGTGGTGCACTGTGGGATAGCTCCCGGAGGCCAATACCGCCGATTGCGCCACACTAACCCTATTCCGATATGTTAATACCGATATTAGCGCCACTCCTCTCGTCGGGCAGGAGTACAGAAACCGATTTAAAGAGCCATTAAAATCGATATAAGGTGCCTCCTAGTGTGGACGGTTGTGGCGTTAAATCGGTTTTACGCTCCTAAAACCGATTTAAACGCCTAGTGTAGACCAGGCCTCAGACTCCAGTTGGTTTGTCTCATTCACTTGCTGCCTTTTGTCATAACCTAGACCCAGATCATGCAAAGACTTTGGCATAAAAGTAACTTTACCCACTTGGGTCTGTGTGACACTAACTGGATGTTCAGAGCGCCATGGAGCGCTGGCTGCAGCCCCCCTGCACCACTGGGATTCCCCTTCCAGGAGACACTGGAGCTGTTTCTCCTCCAGCAGCTAGTCCAATCCGTCCTCTTGCTGCTGCAGCCTCACTGCTATTGGTAGTGTGCTTGCTCCAGCAGTGTCAGCATGTTTACATGCACCCATCTGGGAATCACACCTCTCAGGTGCTGTGTAGACGTGCCCTCACCAAACTAGGACATTTGCAATGTAAGTAGGGTCTGAATAAGCTCTCCTTTGACACCTAGTTGTGAGCTGGGGAAGAGGACTTCAGGAGATGCCTTTGTTTGCATGGACACACCCACCCTGCCTCGGTGCTCAGCATGATGGGGCTGCTTTGCCCAAATGATTCCTTTTGGCTGGTATTGGATCACCAGTCAGTTTGTTATTGGGGGCAGAGGTACTAAAGTGTTGTTATCCTTGTGTGAATCAAGGGCAGCAGAACTGTGCTTGGCATGCCCTGATTGAGGGGCTCACCCGCAACTGAACTGCCCTTGCTGGGCAGGAGATGTTGGTGCCAAAGACTAGTGGAGGTGTGAGAGGGGGGTGAGCAGTGATGAGCTGCCAAAATCATAACAACCAGGTCCCTCCTCACCCCAGGAGGGATCATGCCCTCCCGACTCCTGCCCCAACCAACCCCGTGTTCCTTGATGTCCCCACCCCAGGGACTCCTGCCCCATCCACCCCCTTCCTGTACCCTGAGTACCCTCCGCTGCCCCATCCAACCCTCCTCTCATTCCTGATGGCCCACCAGGACCCCTGCCCCAAACAACCACCCTTCTCTCTGTCCTCAGACTGCCCCACGAACCCTTGCCCCTGACTGCCTCCCACCCCCCCATCCAACCCCTGATCCTTTCTGACTGCCCACCAGGACCCTTGCCCCTATTCAATCCCCTGTTCCTGCCCTCTGACCCCACACTCCCCTACCCTCTCTCCAACACCCCCTCCCTGCCCCCTTACCGCGCTGCCTGGACGTGGCTGGTGGCGCTACAGTCCGGCCGCTGCTGGAGCCGGGAGCCCGTGGACGCGGGGCCGGGACAGGAGTTGCGCGCCAGAGCCGGAGGATGTGGCGGAGCCCGCGGCCGGAGCCAGGCGGCTGGCCGGGTGGAGCCAGGGAGGGCCGCGACCAGAGCTAGAGCCGGGCAGCCGGGACCGCCACCACGGCCAGACCCGCGCTGCCGGAGCCCGACCCCGTGGCAAACAGCAGGGGCGGCTGGAGCCACGGGACAGGCAGGGCCAGAGCTGGGGGGCCGTGTCCAGAGCCGAGCATCCGGGTAGGTGGGGGCACGGCAGGGCCGGGGGATGCGGCCGGCTGGCGGCCGGGACGCGGGCCGGGCAGGGTCATGGCCGGGAACGCGGGCCGAGGGGGAACGAGTCGGGGTGCCGCGCTGGGTGGCCAGGAGTGCCGCGGGACTGGGTGGCCGGGAGGGTCGGGACGCGGCCGGGAGGGTCGGGGCCAGGTGGGGACCCGGGATGGGAGGGGGCCTGCAGCCGGGGTGGTCGGGGCCGGGACGCAGAGCCGGGCCGGGTGGCCGGCGGCCGGAGACGCGGAGCTTGGGAGGGTCGCGCCGGGAGGCGGGACGGGACGGGCCGTGGCTGGAGACCGCGGGGCACACGGCCTGCTCCTAGTTTCCTACCTCAGCGCCTCTTCCTGGGCCGGGGAAGCCTGCTTGCTTCTCAGCCCTCCCAGGCTTCCCGCGCGAACAGCTGATTCGCAGGAAGCAGAGAGGAGGAGAAGCAAGGAGGAGCATTCATGGCAGGAGGTGGAGGCAGAGCTGAGGTGAGCTGGGGCCGGGCAGCAGGAGTGCTTGTTAATTTAATGCCCTTTAGAACCTGTTTGTCCCACTGGGAACAACTGGTTCTAAAATGGCTTCTAAATTTAACAACCGGTTTGCGCAACCGGTGCGAACTGCTGCAGCTACCACTGGGGTGAGGTATCTGACTAGATGGTGTACGTCTTGGATGCTATCCAATTCTTACTATATAATCACAGAGCTGGTTAAGATTTAATGGGGAGTTTTGTTACATAACAACAGATCTGCAATCACTGATTGTCAGGTCTAATCATTAGATCTTCCTTGGGAGAGTTTCTCTGATACAGGAGACTGCTCTGTGTGTGCTACCAGTGAGGCTCCCCCACTAGCAGCTGAAATCATTGAGAGCTGTGCTCAGTGGTGTGACGTGAAGATGTCCCAGAGAGTGTGGGGTGGTGAGCCAATAGCTGGCTGAGCAGCTGGTGCAGTGGTAAGTAGAGCTGTGAGTGGCTGGCAAGGCAGCCGGTGCCAGAGCAAATGCCTGGACAGTGGAGCAAGCAAGATGCACCCCCTGGGCCCCACCAGGGTGAGAGGTTAACTCTGCGGATGCACCTCTACATTCTGGGTCTTCACTGTGAGTGCTGCAGAGGGAGAAGGGGTGGGCACGTTAAAGGAACTTTTGGTTGCTTGAATTAAGAAGCTGAGACGAAGGCCCAACGTATTCCAGGGTGGTTGTTTTGCTCATGGTTTTATGTTTATTAATCCAGCTTGCACCGTTTCCCCAAATGAATGCTGTGTGATTTCCCTCCTTTCATTCAAAGTTTCTTTTCTACACTCAGACTCCGTGGTTGCGAGAGGGGAAGTATTGCCTCTAGAGGCGCCCAGGGATGGTGTGTAATTTTCTCAGGTTACTGGGTGGGGCTGGAGCCAGTTCTGTTGTACTCTTGAAAAGGAACCCTTAGATCAGTGGTTCCCAAACTGGGTTTCATGAACCCCTGGGGGTTTGTGAAATGTTACAGGGGGTTCTTGTGGAAAAATTCCCTAATGGCAGACGGAGCTTCCCTAGGGACCCTGAGCAGCCCGCGTCAGAAGCTCAGATCTCCTGGACTTCCAAGAGCTAAGCAGATCAAAGCCAGCGTCCCTGTCACACTGAGGAGATTTAAACTTCAAGACTCCTTAGAAGAAATGGAAAGGGAGGTGGATATTTTTTGCTGTTTTTAAAATTAAATAGGCAGCTAGGATTGTTTTTAAACTTATTATGAAGAACAAGTTTAAGTTTTGTTGTAATGTGCATTGTTTGCCTGGACTGCTCAAGACCTGAATGCTTGTGTAGGAGGAACTCTGTGAGTTGGCTTCTTAAATACCTTCCTGCTGTTTCGCATCTGATGCTCCTTGATGAAACCTAGGAGCCTTGTTTTATAAGAGTCTTATTCAAAGTGACACAAGCTACGAAAGTGAGAGCTTGGAAGTGTGCTGCCGTTTTCATAATGTAATAAAAATACTGTCCCGATAAATGATAATTAATAATAAATAGTGTGTAATAAGCATGTCATAAAAACAAATTTTATGTTTCCAAGATCACTGCTTTTATAATTTATACTCAGGTCAAGGAGAATATGTCTGGAATTATTAATTTTTAGGAGGAGGTTCACAGGGACTTGACATTTTAGTGAAAGGGGTTCACGGGTTGTTAAAGTTTGGGAACCACTGCTCTAGATATTGAACCCAGGCCTGGTTGCTGCCAGCTCCCCCCAGCAGAAGGGTTATATTAATACACAGTGAGGGCATCCACAGTCACACACAGACTTGCACTGAAACGATAAGTGGGAACTAAACCCCCTTGAGTTAATTCAGTGACAATGTGTGCGCGGAGGAGCCTTGGCCTGGCTGTGTCTTGCTGAACATCTAACCACTCGCCTGGGACCAGCCGGGCTACAGGGGCTCCCTGGGTTAAGGTCAGAGGCAGCTGGTGCGTGTTAGTGACAAGGCATGAAAATGGCAACAACTCATTAATCTGGAGCAAAGGTGCTGAAGGGTGATTTTATGATAAATCATCTAAGATTTATGTCATCGCAATCTAAAGTCACAGCCGAGCCCATTCAAAACACGAGCTAAGAGCTAGAAAGAAGATTTTAGGTTTTAATTTTGTAAAGCTCCAAACACAAAAGGGAAAGTAACAATCCAACCCATTCTCCACCCCAATCCTCCACCCTGTTCCAGCTGCCCCAGTCTCTTCCTGTCATTTTGTCTCCTTGGGCCAATACTGAGTTCATTATCACTGTGTTGACTGGATCTGCTGGGGGGAAATACAAGCCAGGGATCCACGTTTGGGCTTTGTCTGACTCTGGGCAGAGGAGTGTCAGGCCGGAGAGAAGGGACAATGGGGACTGCTCAGCACACAAAGCTGGACGTGCTCAAGTCCACAGTTAGCAGCAATTGCTCCTCTGCACAGGCTCTTTGCTGCTGGAGCTCCCCGCAAATGTTTCCCACCAACACATTTGCCTCCACTGGTCTAGATTCTGACTATGGTTGTCCCATTGCTCCTTTGACCTCAGCAGTTAGCCAGTGTTTGGGGCCTTGCTAGGTTCTTCCATTGGCAGGAGAAATTGATTATAGGAGTCAGGTATTTCTTTGGTGCAATCTGTATTAGTTACAAACAATATCCACACATTCCTATGCCCTGAACACAGTACAAACAAACAGAAGCCAGTAGTTTCTTTACTCAGAACTCCACGTCTGCCTTTCCGAGTGTAGCAAACTGAGAATGTTCTTAATGTTTTCTCTGAATACTGTGTTGGTGCCTCAGTGTCCCCTATGCAGTTCTTAAGTATCTAGGTGGTGGAATACGGATATGTGATTGCTACAGAGCAAAGGGCCAGTGCACCTAAATGCCTGGCACTCTGTCTCCTAGCAACTGATGGCCTGAGCCCTCCTCTGCAAAGGTGCCAACTGAAGGTGTTGGAGACAAAGAGATCATGTGACATCCTGGCCCGGGAAAGACACTGAGCAGAGAGGAGGGGCTGGAGGGGTTTGGCAGTCTGGAGCCGGCTGGGGATGAGGAGTTAAGTGCAGACGTGGACGGTCTGGCTCACTGCCCCCAGAATGGTCCCAGCCGAGGGTCCTGTTCGCTGTGTTAGACCGTGTTCCTGTCATCGAATAAACCTGTTTTACTGGCTGGCTGAGAGTCACGTCTGACTGCGAAGTGGGGTGCAGGACTCTGTGGCTTCCCCAGGACCCGCTGGGCTCGCTGTGGGAAGCGCACGGAGGGGCAGAGGATGCTGAATGCCCCAAGGAGAGACCCAGGAGGTGAAGACGTGTGACCCTCTTGCCCTGAAAACAGTCTGCTCCAAGGGAGAGAAGGCTCCCCAAAGTCCTGACTGGCTTTGTGGGGAGCAGTTCCAGAGCATGTGGTGGCAGAGGAGGGATGTACTGCACCCCGTGAATGGCGCTTCTTGCAGTAAGTGACTGGGGAGCAGTAAAACAAAGGAAGGATGGTGAGGACCAGGCATGCTGAAGGCTCAGAGAGGGACGGTTTCAGGGGGCCATTAACCTCTGGGAGTGTGTGACTAGTGAGAAGGACTGTTGGAGTAACAGGGTCCCCTGAGGACTGCAGCGAGCAGTCTCGGGGTGGAGGAGCTTGCTGCTCGACCCTGGGAGAGAGAAGGATTTTTGCAGTAGCAGGGTTCCCCTGGGGATTGCAGGAGCAGTCCCGGGGCGGAGGAGTCTGCAGCTCAACCCTGGCAAACCACGATGACCAGCTCAACCCTGGTGACCACGAGAAGGGTTGGCACACCAGGGGTTCTTCCTGGAAACCACGGGGCAGCCAAGAGCACACAGGCCTGTAAGTCCAGAGCAACGAGGGAACCGTGAAGTGATGGCCTATCCCCATGGCCTTAAGAAGGACATTGTGCTCCTGTGCACAACGTGGGAAGTTCACGACGGCACAGTTAAGTGTGCAGTTGGAGGAGGAGGACTGCTCTGAGGAGCAGATTCCTGACCCAGATTGGGCTACAAGAGGATCTGGAGCAGCTGGAGCAGCAGCCAGGCATCCCCGAGAGTCTGGTCTCCAACCAGATGAGGGTCTTCACGATCTGGTTCCCCATCAGGGGATCGGAGACAGATGGAATTGGAGCAGAGCCCGAGAGGACCGTAAGAGAGAGCAAGGGCCCGAGGAAAAGCTGCAGGAGAAGCAGCAGCAGCATGGACTGGCAATGGTGGAGTGGAGAGGCATAGGGAGCTTCCCAGGGGTCAGTGGGGAGACACGCCTGGGTGGTGAGACCCTGGGAGAGAGAGAGCTGTGGTGATGCAGCCGCAGATGCTGAGGGGCTGTGGGCCTGGGTGAAGGTCCCGGGTGAAGCCCCTCGCCCTGCCTATGGTCTGGATCCCTCTGCAGACAAAGGAGGGGTCAGGCTGGCTGGGAGTTGGGGTTCTCCAGAATTTCGGCTGTGAGATCCTGTTGGGGGTGACTGTGTCTCTTTGGGACAGGATCCAGGCCCTGCTCCTGTAACGGCCGAGGATTTGAATTCAAATCCAGGGACCCAATTGGCTAAGATGGAAATGGTCAGTGAAAATGCAAATGACCTGGCTGGCAGTGGGGGAGGGGCTGCAGGGCTCAGGATACCTGCCTGCCTGTAACCAGCCCCCTGGGGCTGAGTGGGAGGGAGAGATGCTCCCTGCCCCCCTGCACACCGGAGAGTGGGCTCATGCTGGCTCTGATGCTGTGACCAAAGCAAGGAGCTCGCTGCCTGCCCCCACTGGGACAGCAAGGGCAGTGCTGAGCACGGTGGGAGTTGAGACCCCAGCTGAGTGGGGGGACACCCAGGCAGGGCAGGTCGGTTGCCAACCAGGTTTGCCTGGTCCAGATGTGCTGCTGTGAAGTGATTACATAGCAGGGAGGGAGCTACCAGGGACAGGGCTCAGGGGGGCTGTGACCCCAGGCCCAGCCAGTGAGAGGGAGCAGGTCCCACTCCGTCCCCAGCAGCTGAACTCCAGACCGAGCTGCGGAAGGATCCTCCTGAGAAGCTGAGGAACTTGCTGGCCACAGCGCTGCAAACCCCTTGGGAAGGCTGCAGGGACAGAGTCCTGTGGAGAAGGGATTCCTGTACCAGGAATGGGCTCCCAAAGGGGGAAGTAGAACTGTGGGGAATCAGGAGGCAGCTGGTGGTGCCCAGGAATCCACAAGATTCTTCCCTGTCGAGCTGCTGTATGGGAGGAAAGCAAGGGGACTCCTGGACCTGAAAGGAGGATTGGGAGGAGAAGGGGAAGACCCTCTGGTGGATCTCTTCCTGAGGTGGGAGCCAATCTCCCATCAGGTGTTCCCTGTTCAGAGTCACTGGGAAAGCAGCCCAGAACCTGGAGAGAGGTCAAGGACATGCTGGCTTTAGATGTGATCCAGCCGCTCAACAGCCCATGGGCCTCACCTGTGGGGCTGGTCCCAAGGGAGACAGGATGATCTGGTTTAGTGGGGACCATCGAAGCTTAAAGCCATCACAGTGTCCAATGCCTACCCCATGCCTAGACCTGGGAGATTCTAGACAAGCTAAGGGGATGGAGAACATGGTCCTGGCGTACACTGATAACATGTGCATCTTTAGCCAGACCAGGGAGGAACAGGTGACCCAGGTGAAGAGGGTGCTGGGCGGCCTGAAGGAGGTGGGACTGACGATGAAAGCTGGAAAGTGTAAGGTGGGGATGGCAGAGGTGTTGTATCTGGGTCAAGGTGGGAGTGGCTGCCCAAGCCCAGAGCTGGCCAAGGCCAAGATGGGGGCTCTTAACCAAGGGAGCCCGAATCACAGACCAGAGTGCTGGGAGAAGACCCCCATCCCAGTTTGAACCCAAGGGGTATCGGGGTGGCAAAACGGTACGGGTCGCATAAACCTTCCACATGCGGCCTGCGAGTGCCATCAAGCACACTCGACCTAAGAGAGGGCGTGAGACTGGAAGAGCCTGGTGTAACTCACACCAAGGAATGGGAGAGATGTAGGCATCCATGGGAACGTTAGTGGGTTCGAACTTCCCCAGGTCATTGGCTGAAGTGACCTCGCTCAGTTCATCTTGAAGGGTGAGAGATGTGGTGAACTGGGAATGTTCTTAATGTTTTCTCTGAATACTGTGTTGGTGCCTCAGTGTCCCTATGCAGTTCTTAAGTATCTAGGTGGTATAAGGGTGTGTGATTGCTACAGAGCAAAGGGCCAGTGCACCTAAATGCCTGCACTCTGTCTGCTAGCAACTGATGGCCTAGGCCTTCGCTGAAAGGTGCCAACTGAAGGTGTTGGAGACAAAGAGATCATGTGACCTCCTGGCCGGGAAAGGAACTGAGCAGAGACGGAGGGCTGGAGGGTTTGGTAGTCTGGAGCTGGCTGGGGATGAGAGTGAAGTGCAGACGGGGGTCTGGCTCACTGCCCCAGAATGGACCCGGCCGAGGGGTCCCGTTAAGCTGTACCTACAAGCTCTGTTTTTCGACCGTGTTCCTGTCATCTAATAAACCTCTGTTTTACTGGCTGGCTGAGAGTCACGTATGACTGCGAAGTGGGGGTGCAGGACTCAGTGGTTTCCCAGGACCCTGCTGGCTCGCTGTGGGAAGCGCCGCGGAGGGCAGAGGATGCTGAATGCCCAAGGAGAGACCCAGAGGTGAAGACGTGTGAGCTTCTTGCCTGAAAACAGTCTGCTCCAAGGAGGAGGCTCCCAAAGTCCTGACTGGCATTGTGAGGCAGTTCCAGAGTATCGCCCAGGGACTCCGTGACACTGGGGAACCCTGTGCTGAAGCAAGCTCTGTCACTGAGTTTCCTGCTGGGAATCACATTCAAGACTGGTTCTCTTGGCTTTCTGCCTCATGCACACCAATCTGCCAGGCAATCCTCAGCCCCTGTGTTTTCAGCTAGCTCCAGGAAATCCTCTTAGGCCTGCTTACACTTAACATTTTGGCCTGGTCTACACTAAGCGTTCAAACCGGTTTTAGGAGCGTAAAACCGATTTAACGCCACACCCGTCCACACTGAGAGGCTCTTTATATCGATATAAAGGGCTCTTTAAATCAATTTCTGTACTCCTCCCTAACGAGGAGTAGCGCTAGTATCGGAATTACCATATCGGATTAGGTTAGTGTGGCCGCAGATCGACAGTATTGACCTCCGGGTGGTATCTCACAGTGCACCACTGACCGCCTGGACAGCAATCTGAACTCGGATGCAGTGGCCAGATAGACAGGAAAAAGCCAGCGAACTTTTGAATATTTCCTGTTTGCCAGCATGGCGCTCCGATCAGCACGTGTGGCGATGCAGTTAAAATTGAAATAAAGAAAGACCTCCAGCATGGACCATGCGGATGTGATCGCTGTAAGGGCAGGCAGATCTGTTCTATCAGAGCTCTACAGAAGACGAAATTCAAAATCATTTAAACAATCTCCAAACAGATGCCATAGCAGGGACTCAGCGCACTGCCGTGACAAGCGTAACGGAAAGCCAAAGAATCAAATGGGCGCTCATGGACTGGAGGACTCAAGCTATCCACAGTTCCTACAGTCTCCGAAAATCATTGCATTCTTGGCAGAGCCCAAATGCTTCTAGGGTCAAAACACAGTGTCCATGGTGGGTCAGGCATAGCTCGGCAATTTGGCACTCCCACCCACCCCAGAAGTGAAAGGAAAACAATCCTCTCGTGACTCTTTACATGTCACCCTATCTTTACTGAATGCTGCAGATAGACGCGATGCTGCAGCAGTCAATACCAACATCCTCGCCTCCCCCCGCCACCATGGGTGGCTGATGGTGCAATATGGCTGATATCCACTGTCATCATCAGCCTTATGGTGCAGTGCAAAAGGGCTGGTAACCATGCAGACTAGCATCCGTTAGGTTGATCAAGCGTGCCTGCTCCTAATTTTTCCTGGTAGATGGTGCAGTATGGTTGATAACCGTCTTCATCATAGCAACAGGGGGCTGAGCTCCATCAGCCCCCGCCCTTCATGTGTAAAGAAAAGATTCAATTGTCCCTGAACTAGCAGTGGGATGCAGGGCTCCTCTTCTCCACACAGCTTAATGTCCTGTCTGGACTATCATAGCAGCTGGAGCCTGCCTTCCACTCATTTCTCACTAACAAGTCACTGTGCCTGCATTCTTTATTACTTCATTACACAAGTGGGGGGACACTGCAACAGTAGCCCAGGAAGGCTGGGGGAGAATGGAATCAACAGGTGGGGTTGTTGCAGGAGCACCCCCTGTGAATAGCATACAGCTCATAATTTCTGTGGGATCTGACACAGAGCAGCTGTGCTCTCTGGTTCTATGATATACTGGATCTTTAGTACACTTTTCACATAATCTAGGCAAGACTGATTCTATTTTTAGATACCAAAAAGGAGGATTGACTCAGGGAGTCACTCCCAATTTTGGCTTTTGTGCCCTGGCTAAGAGCAGCCAGGGGCACTTATGACAGCAGACAATAGTACAGTGCAAAAGGACTGGTAACCATGATCATCTTTTTACCAATTTATGGATTGGTAGATGGTGCAGTATGACTGGTAACCATCTCTGCTGTCATGCAAAAGCATGCTGCTGTGTAGCGCTGCTGAATCGCCTCTCTGAGCGCATCCAGTACACCTCGGTGACAGTCACAAAAGGCAAAACAGGCTCCATGATTGCCATGCTATGGCATCTGGGGCAATCCAGGGAAAAGCGCGAAATGCTTGTCTGCGTTGCTTTCCCAGAGGAAGGAGTGACTGACGACATTTACCCAGAACCACCCACGACAATGATTTTTGCCCCATCAGGCACTGGGAGCTCAAACCAGAAATTCAAGGGGCGGGAGGTTGCATGGAACTATGGGATAGCTACGACATAGGTCACCCACAGTGCAACGCTCCAGAAATCGATGCCAGCCTGTACTGTGGGCCATACACCACCAATTTAATGTGTTTAGTGTGGACTTTTACATTTCACAATACAATCTGTTTTCCATGAAACCGGTTTATGCAAATTCGGAATAGTCCTGTAGTGTAGACGTACACCTTAGATCAACCTGGGGATGTTATTCAGGGCTGGGGAAACATTTTGTGCTCTGAGTGCCACAGTTAGATCGGACCTAACCCCGGTGCAGACACAATGGAGACCTGCCGGTGACCTTGCTACAGCCTCTCAGAAGAGGGGATAAACTGCAGGCGATGGAAAAACACTCGGATGCATCTCACAATGGCACTTCAGTGACATAGCTGTAGTTCTGCTGTAGTAGGAGTATTCTTCCTGAGTATTCTTCCTGAGACCTGGTCTACACCTAAAACTTAGGTCAGCCTAAGCTACATCACTTAGGCTGTGAAAACTTTCACACCCTGTGTGATGTAGTTAGGTCAATCCCTTTACTGTGAAGCGCCAGATAAGTCAAGGGAAGAATTCTTTGTTGCCTTAACTACTGCCTCTCCTGGAGGTGGATTTACTGCATTGATGGTAAAACTTCTTTTTATCAACACTTAGGCGGTGTCTCGCTAGTCACTCATTTCTACTGGATATTGGGATGATGCACCTCCCCCAGTCCTGGGTCTCCTTCTCCCAGGCTCCTGGCCAGATCACCGGAGCTTTCAGCTTCTTCCCAAAATGCCGTCCCAATTAACTAATTCTGTGTCCCTGCCCTCCACATATGGGTGTCTCCAGCTCCACATTAATACTGCCCCTGACACATCACTTCTACCTCCAGCCCCTCCACTAGTTTGTGACCCCGCCCAGCCCCCACCATCTGATCCTATGGCCCCTTTTTCTCCTCCATACCTGGTGCTGCAGAGGGAGGGAGGGGAGCTTCAGGGTCATAGAGGCTAAGAAGGCCAGAGGTTGGGTAGACAGGCATCCTCCAGGCAATAGGGGCTAGGATTCTTGGCTAGAAAACCATTTTCCATTCCCAGAGGGCTGTTACCCCCATGTCTCAGAGGACCTGGTGTGATCCGGGATCCCTTGCGCAGAGGCGGTCAGTTCTCTCCCGGGAGAGGAGCCCAGCGGGAAAATGAAGATCGGGCTCGTCACCAGCATCGATAAATGTCACCTGCCCGGTCACAGTCCGAACAAACTGGATCCTGCTGAGGACCAGGCTCAGGGGCAGGGGTCACTGGGGAGGTGAGGCCTGGAAGTGACCCTGCCAGTGCGCTCCGCACTCAGATCCCCCTCAGGACTCGGCTGATCTGTCCTTCTTCCCCACAGACGCTCTGGCCCACCCCCACAGCCCAGCATCTCCCATCCCCCACCTCCACCTCCCAGCAATGTCTCCCGGTGAATCCTCACAGCCCAGCACACAGGTAGCAGTGTCAAATCTCTCAGGTTGTTGGGCAGTCGCTGCCATCGTTTCCCCGTCTCCACGCACCGATCCTCAGACAGGACGAGTTAGGATGAGCGTCTGGATCAGAGTCACATTCACTGGGAGAGAATCAGGCGTTAGGGGCACAGAGCTCGGCCCTGGGAGGCTGGGACCATTCTCACCTCCCAGCAGCCCTGTCCTGGCTGGGACAGGCCTGGATCCCAGGGGCTGCCTCTTGCCCACCAAACCAGAGACTGAGCAAATGTCTTATGTGGCTCCTCAGGGTGAATGATAGATCTGGGGATCGGTTATAGAGTCTGATGCAGGCATGATGAATCGATCCCCGAGCTCTCTCCCCGTCAACTCCGGTTCTCCCGCCGTGAGGAGGTGGAAAGCGGAGTCGATGGGGGCAGCATCTCAGCTCAACCCCACGCCCGCCCCTTGGCATAGACCAGGGCCTAGTGTGTTTCTCATTTGCTTCCAGAAACTAAACCAGCTCCTTCTCGCTCAGAACGCTCCATTCCCAGGGCACAGACACAGCCAGGACGGCGTCAGAGCTTTATTGAGGAGGAACAGAGGAAGCCGGTACCAGCTTTAAACCCAGAGGAAACTCCCTCCTGTTGGCTATCCACTGCAGGCCCAGGGAACAGAGAGGAAGGTGCAGCACTGAGGAAGAGCTGCAAACAGAGGCGGAGGTGGCATTGGGTGGAAATTTATCCCCAGCCCAGAGAGAGGAGGAGCTGGCAGCATCGCAGGAAGAGGCATCTCCCAATCCAGGAAGCAGTGAGCAGCTCAATGGGAGAGCCCAGCGCTGCCCACAGGAAGGCAGGATGTTGGAGAAGAGCGATGGGGCCCCACTGCGCAGAGGTAAAGCAGAGGATGTGTCGGCCTCAGGGCAGGGAAACTCTGTTCAGGTGCTGCTCAGTGAGTGTTTCTGTTCATCGGCGCAGGCATGAGCTCCAGCACTAAGGTTGGTGTCAGGAGTGTTTGTGTGATGACAGCTTGGGATCTCCCGGCAGTTCCCGGACCCTTGGTAGAGAAGTTGGGGTGGGGCCACGAGGTCCACCACCGGTGGCCTCTCACTCTGAGGCTACTCCATTACTCCTCTTCCCACAAGCCTGACCCTGGCAGCTGGGCGTTACTGGCTGTGGAAACCCTTGACCCTTCACTCACCGGTGGGTCTCTACCGGGGCTGAGAGCAGCCCCGTCCCATCATCCCTGCTCCCTGGGGTGCTCCACCCGGGGCAGGTGGAGGTGCAAGGCTCCCAGTGCCGTTGGCTCCCTGGGTGAGCCGGCTCACCAGTTTCTGGCTGGCCAGGGCCCAGAGCCTCGGGAAGAAGGGAGCAGGGGTGGGGCCAATGAGAGGAGCCAGTGCCAGAAGCTGCTGCAATCTCACCCTGTCTGTGCGCTCAGTGGTTCCTGCTTTTTCTCTCTCCAGTGCAGGCGGCAGAGTGTCTGGAGGTAAGGATAAACAGGTGAGATTTCAGGCTCATATTTATAACAGCATCCCCCACTCTGATCTCTAGAGCTGTGTTTTCATCATGACACGAAACAGACAGAGACACACTAAGGTATTTAATGTGAAAAGGTCGGAAACCTCTTTCTCTCTCATTCAGGCATCTCCCAGCAAATGGATGCTGTCGTTTGAACTCCCAACTTGTCCAAAGACAGCAGAAATTGTGAAAAGATCCTTGGGTCCTGTTCTGTCATCCCAGATCGCCCCAGGCTTCATCAGGGGAAGTTTGAGTTGCAAGACTGAAATTCATGATTATGCTGGCACACCCTGAAAGGTGATATTGGACATTGGACTGTATCAACTATTTCTGGAAAGAATTCTTTATAACTAGAAAGCTCACCATCTCCGCTCACGAATCTGAACCTTGATGAATCAAACTCATGTCTGTATGTATATTGATTTTTAACCATACTTTCTTTTTTTGTTTTTAATAAAGAAGTTTAGTTTAGTTGATAAGAAATGAAGCTGTAAGCGTGTATTTGGGTAAAATCTAGACATTCGTTAACCTGGGATGTAAGGTGTCCGATCCTTGGGATTGATGAACCTTTCTTTTATATGATGAAATAAGATTTTCAGAAATCATCGTATTTGACATAGCGGAAATGTTGCTTTAAAAGTGGCCTTGTTATTAAGTGATGTGTTCATAGAAAGTTGCCTGTAGGACAAAGAGATGTTTCGACCACTGTGTGGCAAAGACACAGACACCTCAAAATGTACTGCCAAGGAGCAGTTAGCAAAGTCAAAAAATCCCACGTGGAGAAAAGGGTCAAAGTGATCAGCCGCACATCAGAGTGTAATGACTGTGTGAATGAATCAAGCTTGAGAATAACTTGAAAATAGCTTGGACAGCAAAAGTCCTTCCAGTTAGAAAGATACAATACACTTAACACACAAGGTGATTGGAAAAGAACTAATAAATATATAAAATCTGGATGTGTATGTCGTAGAACATTGTAGAGAACATCATGGGAGAAATGCATCATGACCTGCTATGCACCAGGAGAAAGAGTAAGTGGGCAGTATTTCTGTCTTCTTATTTTTCTATAGTAATTGTAATAACAAGCCGTAGCACTTTGGAACAAATAAGGGGTTGAATTAAGCAGTCT